>NW_010334920.1:0-20189 GCF_000700745.2 Antrostomus carolinensis | reverse complement strand
CTCATGGTCATCCTACTGTCCACCAGGACCCCAAGGTCGATTTCCCCTACACTGCTCTCCAACAGGTCTGTCCCCAGCCTATACTGGTACATGGGGTTGTTCCTGCCCAGATGCAAAACTCTACACTTGCCCTTAATATATTTAATTAAATTTCTACCCACCCAACTCTCCAGCCTGTCCAGGTCTCTCTGGATGGCAGCACAACCTTCTGTTGTGTCAGCCACTTCTCCCAGCTTTGTATCATCAGCAAACTTGCTGACAGTGCACTCTGTTCCCTCATCCAGGTCATTGATGAATATATTGAATAACATTGGTCCCAGTACAGACCCTTGAGGGACTCCACTAGACACAGGCCTCCAACTAGGCTCTGTCCCATTGACCACAACTCTCTGACTTCTTCCTTTCAACCAGTTCACAATCTACTTCACTACCTGATCATCCAGACCACACTTCCTCAGTTAACTGAGGATGCTGTTGGAGATGGTATCAAATGTTTTGCTGAAATCAAGATAAAGCACATCCACTGCTCTACCATCATCTATGCACCTGGTTATGTCCTCATAAAAGGCTAGAAGGTTGGTTAAACATGACTTTGCCTTGGTAAAAACATGGTGACTGCTCCTTATGACCATCTTATCCTTTATATGCCTAGAGATTGCACTCAGGATATGTTGTTCCATCACCTTTCCAGGGATGGAGGTCAGGCTGACTGGTCTGTAGTTACCAGGGTCCTCATTCTTGCCCTTTTTGAAGACTGGAGTGACATTTGCTTTCCTCCAGTCCTCAGGCACCTCTCCTGCTCCCCATGACTTATCAAAGATGAAGGAGAGTGGCCTAGCAATGACTTCAGCCAGCTCCCTCAAACACCTGTGGATGCACTCCATCAGGACCCATGGATTTGTGGATGTCCAGATTGCTTAACTGATCCCTAACCCAGTCCTTGTCAACAAAGGCAAACTCCTCCTTTATCCAGACTTCCTCTGGGGCCTCAAGCATCCAGGGCTCCTGAGGACAGTCTTGAGCAGTGTAGACAGTGACAAAAAGGGCATTCAGTAACTCCGCCTTTGTTTACTAATATGAAATCAGTTTATTTAAGGAAGATATAAAATCAACAGAGTTTGGGTATTTTCAGATCATAGTAAGCCAGATGTATTGCTGTTACAATGTGTCAAATTATACATATATGTATAAACCAAATATTGTTATCACTCTAATATCATTAGAATATTATTTTACATGCAACATTTTTATTTAATAGTCATTCCAAAATCATACATCTTAGTTTGCTTTAAAAAGTGTTCGACTATATTAGAAAAAGCCAGTGCATTTCTGCTACCATTTTGATTTTATTCTGTAGACCTATGCTATTCCAAAAAAAGGAATTTACTCTTGAGTGTTTTTCCTTGTTACAGTTACAGTTATTTCCTTATTACTGCACATATAAATGTGCAGTTCCCCTGTGAGGAAAAAGAAACCTTCATTTCAAGGCAAAAGCTGCAGGTCCAAAGATGACATCACCAACATGCTTAGCACATAAATCTCAGCATTTCAGGAAAAGTGATGTTAATTCTGGCAGACAGTCATTAAAAGCAGAGCTGCACAATGCTCAAGATAACCATATGCCTTATTTTCCATGAAAGGAACATAATTTCATAGGTTTCTTCCAATTGTGTGTGTATTTTTGTTCCTCTTTTGTGGAAATGAGTGTGTTTACAACATCACATTGGGCATCCTCTAATGCCAAATCTCATTCATAGCAATGTCCCAGGAGATCTGTCTCTTCTTTTGTTCTTTCTCTTCACATTTTGTTAAATACCACTTTTGTGAACTTTCCTTTTCTGATAACATCTAGGCTTTCTGCAGATCCTCTGAATACTCTCCCACTTGTTTCTCTCCCAGCTGGAACTAAACTCATAAGTACTATAACACATGTAATTCTCACATCCAAAATATATCTCATTAAAGCTTTTGTGTCTGTTTCTTTCCTCCCTCAGTTCCGTGTCCTTAAGTATATAAATCTGGCTAGTTATTAGTTACACTGAAAAATTCAGGTGTTTGTTCTTCCACTTCAAGTTTTTTAAAATATATTCAAATATGTACAGGTATTTAAATACGAATACGTTGAATGTATATTGTAATAGTTTCACTAGGCTATCCCTTGCCTAGCAGCGAATACAATGGTTCACCTACTACTTCCCACCCCCAGGGGATAGGAGAGGGGATAGGGGTGAGGGCAAGGAAACTCGTAGGTCAAGATAAGAACAATTTAATAATAGAAATAAAAGAAAAATTAAAAGAATACTAATATGAAAATAGTAGTGATAATGATAACAGTAACAAAATAAACAAATGAGTGATACACAGTGCAACTGCTCACCACCCGTTGACCAAGCCTAGCCCAATCCCAGATAACGATCCTGGAGAAGCAACAATCCCGAACCAAAAAAGCAATCCCAGAGGAACCAGAACCCAAGTGAAAGCCAGAGAGAGCTAAAAGAGGAAGAGCCCCTCACTAACGTACTGTACATGACATGATCTGGTATGGATTATCCCACTGGCATACCCAAATGCCAATTTAGTTTATTAATTTAAATATTCCTCACCGCCTTAGATCTTGTGCTTGTAGACTAACAAAACATGAAGTCCTTCACTTCCAGCGACAAAAATGAAAACACTGGTATGTTATCACTGTTTTCTCTCGTAACAAATCCCAGGCTAAAAGCAAAACACAGCACTATTCTAGCCACTAAAAAAAACCCCAGCTCTGTTCCAGCTAAAAACCAGGACATAAATATCTATCTTTTGAGGAAACAATTCTGTTAAGTTGTATAATGTATCTAGCTTGGGCTGAATTTCTTACTGTTTTTCATCTTATGTAGCCAATTACATCTATGTGTAGTGGTTGTAAAGTGGCAAAAATTACTACTTTTCTGATTTAATGAGGCTTCACATCCTTTTTGTTCTAATGTAAGTAAATAAAGCAGTTGACAATGAAAAACAGGATATCTGATGTGGAACTTCATATACAGTTCAGTACTGTGTTGGGTTTGTGTGGGGGGGGGTGGGGAGGGTGATTTTTTTTGGTAGTGGAGGAAGGGCCACCTTGTGAGAGCAAAAAATTTCCCTGGCTCCAAGGCAGAGACCCCCCAGCCCAGGCTGGGCCAATGAGCACTGGAGAAACACCACTGCAGATTCATATTTATGAGGGGAAGGACTGTCCTGAAAAGTAGGTGTGGGTGCACCTGGAGGAGAGGGTATTGACCTGAACAATAGACAACCATTGACCAAAAAAAAAGGACAGACAGAGAGAGAGGGAGCTTCATTGCCAGAAAAGGAGGAGGAGGGGAAAAAAAGGACAGGGAACCTCGAGACACGCAGTTCAACCAAATGGAGTAAGAGAAGACAAAGGAAGTCTTCCATAGCCCATGGAGATCCAATGGTAGAGCAGAGACCTGTGTGTAGGCCATGGAAGACCACGCTGGAGTAGAAAAGTTGAGCCTGAGGACAAGTGTGACTGGAATTGGAACGCTGACAGTCACTTGCTGCCAGAGTGGGGGTGGACCCCCAGAGTGGGGGGTGAGTCTGCAGCCCGTGGATGTCCCCATGCCAGAGCCAGGAACTGATCCTGAAGAGGTCTGTGACTCCATGAAAAGTTTGCTTTGGAATATCTTGTTCCTGGAGTTTCATGTTGGGAAGAACAGCAATGGCGAACTGACTGTAACTCCAATTCCCTGCCCCCTATGCCACTGGTAGGGAAGGCAGAGAACTCGGGAGCAAAGAGATTTGAGCCTGGGAAGAAGAGAGGGGTGGGGGAAGGTGTTGTAAGATGTGGTTGCTATGTCTAGTTAGATGAATGGCAACAAATTAAATTGATTTTTCTTCCCCAAGTTTGAGTCTCTTTTGCCCATGACCATAACTGTTGACTGAGCCACCCCTGTCCTTCATTCCTGATCCTGTGCCCACTTTGTTGTGTCTCCCATCTCATCTCACCAGGTGGGAGGAGTGAATGCAGGACTGCATGGTCCCACTGTGGATCAAACTACCACAGTAACATAGGCAAAACTGAGATGTGGAAAATGGAAGCCATGTTCCAGTATAGTACAAGAAGTTGTACTCCTACAATGTCACTTTTTATTACTCTCTAACTTGTTTATTCATTTAGACTAGTGTGAAATGCCCACAGGGCTCACCTGTGGCCTGAATAACAACAGATGTTAAGAGAGAAATGTGAATATACACAGTGTGTGTCAATGGGATTCCCAAAGCTCTTTGGGAGGGTGCTGTTTGGGAGGGAATTGGCCCAAATCTTATCATGTTAAAGATGATGACTACCAATCAAATTAAACAGTAGTGAAGGAAATACAAAGAGAGATTTGAAACACTGACATTTGAAGGATTCAGCTTGAAAAGAGATATAAAAGAAACATTAATAATTTTAAGAGTGAGGAGAGACCTCGGAGTGGAAGCAGCAGCACTTGCTGTTCCTCACCAGCATTGCAACCTGCCAATTGGTGTGAAGTGCCTGCTCCCAGGTGTGGAGCACTAAGATGGTGTGCAGCACACAGAGACTCACACTCAACTTGTATGAACCTGAACTCTCGGACGGCTTTCTCACCGGCATGGGAATCAATGAAGTGTTGGGAGATGCACAGGTTTTCCCAAAGCTGGAGCACCCACAGAAGGGGTGTGTAAGTAGTGGACAATGCAATGAGGAGAGTGGATAGGCTTGCAACTCTGTCTCTGTGTATGTGTTTGACAAAAACTTTTCAGAATTAGTAATACAAGGGTGTTGAGAAATTTGTGAGTAAATATTAATATTTTGAAAGAGCTTAGTAAGTGATTTTTCTGTTGAATTGCAAATATTGATCTCGAATCTATAGTTCACTGATTGCTGATTAATTATTCATTATTAAATCAATAAGCCACTTAGTCTTGGTTTGGTTTAAAATGTCTGAACTAATCAATACTGAGAAAATAGACCCTGACAAGTCCAGATAACTTAGAGTAGCCAAATAGACCACATTAGACTTCTAGCCTGTTATACACTTACTACTTTGTTATTGGTAAAAAGGGAAGCATGTTGTACATGTGGAGAAAATAAGCTGCTGCTAGTTCAGCTGCTGCTTTTGTATCCTAATAAGGATATAACAAACATTTTTATTTCAGTTATATCACTAATGCTTATTGTTTATACTAAACCAGAATATCTATCCTTTTTCTGTGGTGTTATATTCACCCTTCCAACGTTCCCCTGTGCCCTCAGGTCAACAGCACCAACCCACCTCAAGAAAAGAGCTGTAGGAGGTTGTGACATACTGTAAGCATTCAGAAGTCTTCCCCAACAGAAGCACAACAGTTGTGCTGGTGGAGATCCCTTCCTGTTCACACTTGGATATTTTTGAGCCTGTTTTTATGTGTTGTCTAACCCTGGCCTGCCTTCTTCACCCTGGTTTATGTCCCCTGACTACAAGGTGCACTACAGCTTTCCCCAGCCCAAGAGGACGTATCTTGCAGTGACTTCTCCAGCCATTCCCATCCATGGCCATTACAGGCATTCAGCTCAGGCCAGACAATTGTCCTGTGATCACCAGGTCATTGTTGGTGCAACCGGGCATCAGCTCAGACCCAGGCTACCCCAAGCAAGCGTCGAGCCCTGCCCTGACAGCCCAATGCAATGATGTGGCTTTTTAGTAATACGGGTAGATATCTTGTCAGTGGGGCCACCACAAAAAGGAAGAAATCAATCAACTCTTCCATTGATTTAAATTTTTCTTTAACAAAATGTTGTCATTTGGTGAAGATGATAGCCTTTGTCTAATTTTATTGTGCTGTTCTGCCTAGCTGCAGAAAAATGTTCCTTATCTTAAATTATCTTTGGTATTTAAACTGTGTGAAAATTCTCAGAAAAATGGATACAAATCCCTTTAGAAATTTCCTTTCAAAAAGGACACAGGATCATGATCATGAGCAATAGTATAAGAGTCAGAATATGGAAAATCACTTCCTTGGTGGCCTAATTCCAAGCTAAATTTTCTTTTATATGGGCTTCTTGTGAAATTTTAAAGAAATAAATTGCACCCTAAAATAGAAAATATTTTCTTAATATTCCATTGGATACATTATAACATAAAATTACAATTTCAACTTATATTTTAGTCTGAAGTATTAAAAATGAAATTATAATTTTTCTGTTCTTTGTTTTTTAAAATCTGTCAGCTTACTTATTATCCCTCCCATTTGTACAATATCTGATCACTTACCCCCAAAATAGACAAAAAATAACTAGAGAGCAAGTGTTTATAAAAGAATGCCTGATGTAAGCAAGCAGAAATAAGAATCATATATCACAGAGCCTTCTCAATAAAATATTACACCATAAATCATTAATCCTAATTTGTTTGTAACACATTATATTCCAGTTGAATGGATTGTCACGAGGCCTTTACAAGTTAATATCTTAAATATAAAAAAACCCAAAATATACAAAAAATATTTCTCATTAACTTATTCCTTTTCTTTGATCACATTTACATGTAGCAGAAAGTATCAAAAAAATTAAGTCAGTTTTGCTGTAGTTTAATAATTCCCAATATCTTTCCATAGTGACATCAACCCCCAAAATGAATGTGTTAAGACTATCAAGAAGTTTAGCCTCATAAACCTTTCAATATACTGAAGCACATTTGAATAAATAAGAAAATAAAATGAGCAGATGATGTTTAATGTTAAGAAGAGCATGTGGAAAGCACAGAGCTGATACTAGCATGTTTCATTCTTAAAAGAGAATGTGCAAACCTATTGATAGCATTGATGTTCCTTTTGCATTAAGAAATGGCACAGCCAACACAGACAGCATTCCTTTATTGTCTCTCCACAGTGCCTGACAAACTCAATGCAGAGAGTCTTGGATATCTACCCTATCCATGTACAGGACTGAAAGTAGGGTTTTTTATGTTGACTCTACATAAAATAATGGATCTTCCTAGCTAAGAACCATTCTCTTGGCTTTAGCTATTTTCCCTGCACAGCCCGATGCTGTGTTAAGGGACATAGAATCCACTCAGGATTAACTCAGGATACTTCTGAAAACATTTTTTTAAATAGAAATGAGGTCTATCTGCATTTTAGCCTCCACTCAAGTTGTTGTGGTTTTTTGCTTTGTTTTGTTTTGTTTTGTTTTTAAAAAAGGCTGCCTGCTAAGGCCTTTTTGAAGAGACTGATTAGAAATCTAATCAGTGTGTCTGATGTGATCCCTGAACCACCTTAACAAAACTCAGGCTGAAAAGCCTACTTGTCCAAATCGACATGGTTCCATGTTTCACAAAGTAGCTCTTTGCTTCAGAAAGCAAACCAAAAGATTTTTGTGACAAAGTTCTCAAGTATCCTGAACATAATTCTGCATAAAACTGTTAAGGTATTGGTGGCAGCCATGGTATCCAGTTATCTCAAAGTACACTAATAATGTCTGGGATATTCTTAATGTAAACAAATAAAAGTTTAAACTGTGATGTTCCAGGAAGTATTCTGGAAGACTGATTCAAGTTAAGAGAAGGTGTCGAGGCTCACATATATCTTGTGGCTTAAAATAACAGTAAAACTCATCCTTTAGAAGAGAGTATGCATAGAATATCTGCCCATACTGTTTTCACAGCACGAAAGAAACTTCACTTGCTTAAAATCCCAAAAAATAAAGTCTTCACTAGTTAAATTGTTTGTTCAATGTAATTATTTTCCAATTTATATTTTAGCAATTATAGATTCTTCTCTGTGTTAGCTGTATAAATCCCAATGAGGAGGAAAGGTAAGATTAAAAAATATATAAGAATTCTTTACATAGTGTCTCTTCAAACTCAATCTACCATCTAAAGAAGCAATTCAGGCAAGAAGAACTCCTGGTTAACATCAACTAGCTAGAAAGAAATCCTAGTGGCCCTGATATTCAATGGATACCATTTTTCAAATGCATCCATATGGAAAAGTCTTCATGTTCATGCTAAAACAATTCTGTTATTCTGTTCTATTAATCTACATATTGTAAGGAAGGAGCATAACACAATTTTCCATTAATAATACAAGAAGAATTATTGTGAGCTAGCATCCAAAATTAAAATTAATTATGTCTTTCAAGTTTAGAAAAGTCAAATTAGCATCTTAGCAGTAATGATAATTGCATGTTTTCTTCTGAACATGAGTTTTTCACCTTTCCCACAATGTATAAAGCATTCAAACACAAAGTTTGCTTATTTCAATGATTCCTGGAAGGAAAAAGTGATTAAAATTGCCATCTTCAAAAAAACACTGTAGGTTCAGTGATAATTACGCATAAAGCTGGCAGAATGATTCTTCAGGAGAATTACATAGCTGAAACTGCAAGATTAAAATTCCAGACATTGCAAATCTATTTGGGTAGATAGGCTTGTTCTTTCTTGTAGTCAGAACAAAATTCTTGACCCATATCTTCCCTTCCCTTTCTATGATGAAATTACAGGAAGAAAAGCACCTAACAGAGTTTTAGATCTAAGGCAGTTATATTTCAAATTTTGCTTGTGTATGGGAAAAAAATTAAAATAGTGTATTTGGGACAGTCTGAGAATATGGAAAAATTTTTCCTGAAGGATTTGAAGACCAACAGAGGTCCCATTACCTTGTACATCAATAACCATGGATAAACAACCATATAAGAGAAGTATTTGTCTAAGACATTTTCTACACAGAATAATGCTGAAGGACTTCTGAAAGGAGATCTGCCACACTAGAGGAAGGTCCAGAATGACATGGAAATGAATTTTATCTGGCCAGCAGGCAAGCAGGAAGGTATGCAGGAAGCACCACAGGACTACCCCTCTCTTTTGAGAATCACCAGGTTTTCCTAATGGGGATGGAGAAGAGGAGATTGTAGCGTAGACCAGAACTTCATCCTAATCCCTCTCACATTCATACATAGTGTAAATAAGGATAGACACCTTACCTAACCATAGACCATGTGCCTCATATTCTTTCACTTCAGGACGACAAAGTGCACTTCCTTCAACTGTCCTATAAAACAAGCATACATCTGTACGTATTCTCCCAAAGAGCTTGCCATAATAAAACACTATAGTGCACACTCACCTGTTTCATTTCTGAGGATGAGATGAAATGCTGAACACACATGCTAAATGTAATACTTGACACTTACAGTACTGGAAATGGGAAAAATTAAGCACTCATTGATGTGGCTATGATTTGGTTATATAGTAAAGATAAAACAGTGTCCATCTGCTCTAAGCTGTACCTGTGAGGTGTAAAGGAGGAGTAAAGATGCTTTAGAATACTCCAGCATTGCTCTAGCACTGGAATACACAAGTTGACAAAACACATGCTGGGTTGTTTGTGTCCAGTTCACTGTGTCAATTGCAGGTGGGAAAGCCATTTGTAAAATCAGATTTAGATTTGTAAATTGGAATATCTGAGCACCCAAATTTCAATTACATAAGGAGAAACAAAATACTCCTAAGGTGTGACTACTCCTATTACTATCACCATCACAATAATGCCCAAAGAACAGGCTAATAACCAAAGAATGTCTGAAATGAAGTGGTTTTAAAACTGTTTTCTCAATGCATGGGTTGTTTTTTTTTTTCTGTCATAGCACTGATTGTGCAGAAATATCACTGTAAACAGAGCTTTCAAATTCTAAGTACCTGAGGGAAAGTGCTGATTAATACTGCTATTTAAACTGAGGTTAATTAATTTTGATAAAGATTAATTGGTCTCTCTCCCTCTCTCTCTCTTTGAAAATAAATTTTGGGATGAGACCATGACACTTATAAATCCATATTAAAGACTTAAAAATGTAGAAATAGTGAAGAGGGGAAGGTAGAGGAGCATTTCAAGAATATAATTCTGAGAAAAAATGCAGTGAACTAAAATAAGGGCAAATTTCACTTTACTATGATCTGTTATTTATCTGGCATTTTTAGAAGGAAGTGTGTGTGGACACATGACTAATGGCCATAATAGTATATATATTTGTCCAAGCTATGGTCCAGTTGAAGTTGTGTACTGGGCATTTAAGGAAACATTTATGTATTTAATTGGAGGCTATTTTCCTAGACATAGATGATTGAGACAGAGCTTTTTAATTTATTTTGTCCCTCGTTTAACAGAAAAGCTGTTTGAAGCCTATATATCCTGCCAGACCTGTTTAATTGGAGGCTATTTTCCTAGACATAGATAATTGAGAGAGGTTTTTAATTTATTTTGTCCCTCGCTTAACAGAAAAGCTGTTTGAAACCTATATATCCTGCCAGACCTATTAATAACATGGCTAAGTAAAACAAAGAGTTGCTGTAGTAGTACTGTAACTACATATTGCAAGAGGTCCTCTCTAGGAGGACCTCTCTAGAGACAAGTCCCATGCCTGGCAGTGTTTAAGAGACATTTGGACAATGCCATTAACAACATGCATTAAATTTTGGTCAGCCCTGTATTGATCAGGCAGTTGGACTAGATGATCATTTTAGGTCTCTCCCGACTGAAATTTCTGTTCTGTTCCGTTCTATTCTATTCACTATAATCACACTGTTATTCTGCTATTATTATCAATGAATATTAAAAGAATTATACAGATTTGCTGGGTACTTTGTAAAAATACAAATTTTATTGCTGGAGAACATTAAAGAAACATTTCTTAACTGTTCATATCATGTTAATATACCTCCTTGGTGGAAAGTCTAATTACATTTTAATCTTTTAATGATGGATTCCACCCCTGGTTGGAAGTGTTTTTGACTTCATGTCCAAATACTGAACTTCCTGGTAAAAATATCTCATGATTATTTTTTGTCATGTACACTGAAACATAAGTATATTTCCTTTATCACAGATCATAGGAATGCATTTAATGGCCTTGTTACTTGTTTGTGCACAGAGAAAGACATATGTAGTGTGTTTACAAAAAATATAACATTCTGCCATTGCATAACAATTTTGTTTTAGAGATTTAAAGCAGAAATAGCTCTTTAAGCCCAGTTAATTTAAACATATGTAATTATATTCCCATGCACTTCTTTCAAATTGTAGTGGGTCTGCACTACAAAAGATTAGCATTTGATTGTGTGGAGGATGACATTTAAAATTAACTTTTTATTCTTTTAATCAGCTCCATTTTGCATTTGGTAAGATGAATTCTCATCACTTAATTACTTCAAGTGCACCAGCTGCAAAAACACTTGACTTTTCCAGAAGTCCCAAAAAAGTAATCCACACAGATATGCGATATCTGTCATCTGTAAAGCAGACATGCTTTACAGGTCATTTTGGTTAATTTTTTCAATAGCAAATGACTCAAAAAAACAAAACAATTTTTCTTTAAAGCACTACAATATAATTAAGGTACCAAATTCAGTATACACAGGATATTGCTTCAGTCTAATGGAGTTTAGCTTTCGGCTTTTAAATAATAACCTGTCACTCATAATCTAGAGAAAAGTAACGTAAATCCACCCCTCATCTATTCCAAAATGTTTTATTTCAGAGTGGAAAACAAACCAAACAACCTAGAGTCAGCCTTGTTTTCTGCAGCCACACAGTCCTAACGATGTAAACTGTTTCATAAAATTATCTTCTCTGGCTACTCATCAATAATTTTTAACAGAATTTTTCTGCACTTTTTACCTTTTCAGCTGCTGTGAGAGGTGCTATGATAAAGATGGTGCCTGTCTGAATTTGTTACAGTACCCAAAAAAGGGATAGAAACCTGTGGCAAAGATCATGGGAAACAAGTGCTCTATTCTACAAAAAGGCACAGCATTTTCAGTCATTAAAAATGGTTAAATTAATTGTTAGGAATATAAGGTTGTTAAAAATGTACATATAACTTCGAAGGCAAGAACTTTTTTTCTTGTGATAGGAATTTTTAACTACCTGACAGGAACATCATTTACTAATTGTAAATAATCACAAGCTAAATTACAAGACAGAGGAATATCATACAGCTCTACTTCCAGAATGACCACTTGGGCTACAGGCCCAATTGCAGAGAAAGTATGTTCTCCATACAGCCTGATGTCCTGATATCTTGATCATCCCTATTGAGGTGTGCATTTGAGTGCATCATGGCTCCTACTCTGATCATGAAGTTAATTTCCTTTGAAAATTATTCTGAATATGAAGACGAGGTAGGAAATAATTCTTTCTACTCCTAAACTTCGCTTATATGAAATAACTTCTAAGATGAGCAGGTCCAGCACATATTAAAATATTACTTTGTAGTGTAGGTACTTCCTTTCTTCTTGTCTCTCGCTTTAAGCAACATAAGGAATTTAATTATACTTTTTTCTTTTTCTTTCTAGAATTAATAAATTAAATTATTAAGTGCATAATTTCATAGCTTTTAGACAAATTATACTAAATGGAGAAAAATAAAAAAAACGTATTTGGGTGTGAGATGATTTGTAGACGTTTTCCTTGGATTAATATTTTATATAGTCTTTTGTATAGGTAATAGTTATATTTTGGTTTCAAAAAGGTATGAGAAATGCGTAAAAAACCACCACACCCCCAAAACCATTGCATGCATGGCATGAAGCGGTATAGGGCTACTAGTAGTATCTTATTTCAAATGAACTCTGCAAACATTCAAATGACTTGATTAGCTGATCTGTGTTTAGGACAAAGCATCAAGCTGGGTAATAATATTATGCCTACTTAAATGGGCACAAATGCTATAAAACATTATAACCTGTCACTGAAATTCTATACTTAGGGTGAATCATCCTGAAGTATTTACTAGATGGTATTTTACATCCCTTATTCTAAATGGTCGGTTCTACCTCAGAGTGCTGTATGTCGATGCTGAGTTAAGTGATTCCTCTATGGTACTGAAGTGTTAGTATTCTATTTGCTTGTAAAGCACTTTGTGATCCACTAGCATAAAATGCTATCAGATATGTAGACAGCTTCCTTACTCCTGAGAGAGTCTTTGAAGATGGAATCAAATGAGAGCAGCAAAAACTGAGGAACCTGACTCCAGATTCCATTTACACATAATCTATAAGGTTATGTATCATACACTTAATCTTTAAAAGCACTTGTAAACCAGAAATTGGGTCACTGGATAATGGTAAAAAAGCAAAACTAGCCTCCCTGTCATCACATTTTGTCAGATACATGGTTCAGACATCTAACTGTGAGAGTGAGGAAAACTGAGGTAAAGGAATCACCAGTACAGGGTCCATCTCCTATGCACCAAGCAGATTCTCTGTTACGGAAGTTAAAGATCTGGCTATTAATGGTCTCCAAGGTTACATTTAGACCCTTTAATGCAACCAATCCAGGAAGCAGGGTCTGCCCACAAGCTGGGGCGGGGGCTGAGTGGTCACATCCACATTTCCTGGGACTACTATCCTTTTAGCAAATTGATGCATTCACACTCCACTAAAGAAATCCCCATGCGGTGACTCTGCAGTCTTAATATGTCAATGTTATGTTCTGTGCTTTTTATTTCAAAATAATAATAATGTGAGGTTGTGATACCATTGACCAGAGTGATATTTCTTAGGAAATGAAAATAAGAGCAAGAACTACACATTGTGCAACTCCCGTCAGCTGACAAGAAAACTTCAGGCCTTCTGAGGCAGTGGTAGACGACTATATAGGGCACAACAAAATAAACACAATCATACTGTGTCTATGCCATCTAATGGAAGAGTTCTCTTGAGTGAAGTATCTCCAGAAACAAACAAACAAACAAACAAACAAAAAACAACAAAAAACCCCCACCAAACAAAAACACCCCACAGGTTTTCTTTTGGAAGGAACATAATTCCTAAAAAAAGAGCCTGAGAATAAATGAAAAATTATCCAAAGCAGGCTATCAGAAGCCTGGCAGCCAAGAAGATATTTGGCAGAAGATCCATATTTTTAGATGTACCTAAACTGGTAAAACAAAGACATTCCCCAAACATACTCTCTAAAGTAGCAGAAAAATAAGACATTTCAGCACTGACATCATTCTCTTCTGAGCTAAGAAATAAGTCTATACTGCAGCAGTACTACATGATTGTCTGCTCAATTAGAGACACTAGTGAGACAGCTGTGGGAGCCATAGACATATACTATTTATTTTCTCTGGTAATTAGCTGTGGCAAGGAAATTCAGTTCTACCCTTGTAAAGTCAGTGAAAGAATTACCATTGACTACCATTGTAGCAGAATCAGAAGTACAGATATGCAGTTGGTCCTGCTACAACTCCTAAGATATAATTGGAAGGTAATGAAGTGGATTCAACAAAATTTGAATACGATTTTAAATGACCCTTTACCCCTTTGATAATGTCTTATTTTATCACTTCCCTGTGGGCAAGTAAAACTAGATTGTGGAGTGAGTCTTAGTCGTGGTGGAAGTTTCTAAGATTTGATTACTTGCTTTCCTAATATACAACAATTAATTCTAAAACAATTCTAAAAGTGAGGTGTTTTCAAAGAAAGAAAGGTCTTCCTATATTTTTTAAATATGAAAGTAATTTGCATAGCAATAATCAATCCAAAATCATGAACACTAATAAAAATTATAAAATCACAAATCTGCTTCTTCTTTTACTTATTATTCTAGATACATAATATTATAACTACACAGATAATTTTTTAAGTATGAATATATACATGTATATTTAATTTTGAACCATGACCAGTCCTTTTCACCTCAACACTAATATTGCTCAAGAACCATTGACATTAGCTCTGTGAAAGGCTATTGTTTGGCGATTTTAACTATATTGGTTTTCTCCCACATGATGGGATAATATCTTGTGAATCCACAATGTGTCCTCCTGACTCCCCTTTATGTTTTTCTCATCTTCATGCTTTAGAGAAAATTCTCTGAGAACAGCTGCTCCCACAGCATTACCAGTAACAGGATTCTGAAACAAACTACTGTTGTGCATGGAGAGGTGTCAGGGAGAAAGACTAAAAAGAGGGGGAAAAAAACCCCAAAGCCACAAAACAACCCAATAATCCTGTCAGTTCTGAAATTGCCTTTGAGAGGATTTATAGCAATCTTGATATAAACAGTGGTGCATGCAAAATGAAATAGGCTTAGGAAAGAAATCTAGGAAATCTTGTACTTTAAAAAGCAATATTTAAGGACTGCTACCACCATGCTATTGATCATTTAGAAGATGTAAGCTGCATACCTCTTTGCCTTTAATACTGTCTATCTGTGCAGGGGACATTTAACATGCAGGTCTTGAATTCCCTACAGTATTGTTGAGAATGAATGATAAGGGAGTGTTTAAGCAAATCGACATCCAGTATGCACTCTACATACAGCTACAGTTGATATGAAATGACATGGAATCTGAAGGCTGTTTGTATAGCTCTCTTGTTTTACTGAGTAATATTTCAGACAAAAAGAATGCACAGATGTCAAAATTGCAACTATTTGTATTAGAACATAAAATCAGAAAAAAAATTACACTATTAGCTATATTTTTTGTTTGTTTCACTGATATTCTGAAACCCCACACTCACCCTATCGTGTTGACAGCTACCCTAATTCTAACATTATTTTGAAGAAGGTTAGCTGTAGCAATGTTTTCACCACAAATGGTTCTCAGTTCTCAGTTTCACTTTTCTGGCTGATGGAGTTTTAATCAATTTATCTTTTCTACATTTTGACTGCAGAGGAAAACAAAACCAGTGTTTTTTCGGGAAGATGCAGTGACAGCACTGAATAGTACTGAATTCTTATGCAGTTCTTCAGAGATTCTGTGTCCCTCTCTCCTATATCTCATAAAGACAAAAATGTTTGGCCTGAAACAAATAGATTCCTTCTGGTTTTGAACTATCAAGCCATCTGTGGGTTTCAGCCACCTGATACACTTCAATCTCAGTCTTTTCCATGATATCTGGAAATTCTTTGAATAATAGCAGGTAATAAACAGACGTATGTGTATTATGGTTTTGTTCATATCCATCATCAAACCAGAGCAGTTGGTTACAGTCATGTTTGGCCTCAACCTAGAATCATTGATAATTTTATCTCAGGAATCTCAATCAGAAGCCTTCATGAAGTTAACAAAGATATAAAATGCTATTTTAAAATACAAGATTCAGTGCATCACAGTCATGCTGTTATGCATATATAGGGTCCAGCATGAAGAAAAGAAAAATGTTAGAGTAAAGAAAGGAGGGAAAGATAAAATTAATCTATTACTGAGTCAGTAACTTCAAGGACTGTGAAAGATGACATCAGATCCACCAAAGAGGTAAAAAAGAGGGATGGCAAGAGTTTCTCAAAAAAAATGAAAGGAAAATATTTTTTAAAAGAAAAAGATAGAACCTGCAGGATGCTCTTGTGTTTAAAAACCAGTGTCTAAAAAAGTTGACATCCTTCAACATACAGATTTCTTTCAGAAGAATGTAACCTGAAACACAGGCTACTCAACAAGAATCTATGACAAAAGGACTGCTAAATCTTGTAGTTTCTTTTCTTTAACCATCTATGCCATTTATAAACATTTGAAGTTTCCCTGTCTCTTTCAGTTGTTGAAAATTAATAGCTTTACTTGAATTTTGCCTCCTTCTGAAAAACAGATAATTCTTCATCTTCCTTATGACTGTGTATACACAGTTGAGTAAATCTTCTTCAGTTCTTTGCTCTCAAAAAAAAATTATTGATGACAGAAGGAAAAGAAGGAGCAAAATATTAGGAATACAGATTCTCAATATTTTACCAAATATGTATCAAGTGACTTAATCTTCAGAAAGAAATTAAAGACTTAGATATGAGGTGTTAAGTTTTAGTTCCTAGTTTAGAGAAAATGGTACAAGGTAAAGCAACTAGTTCTAGTTTAGAGTGATGTTGTATTCAAGTACAAGTATTGCATAGCTGGACAATGTCCTGACATTCAAAAATTGAAAAAAATATCGACTTTCGAAAAGTAGTCTACTTAGCTATTTTTCCTGATTCAAAGACCTGCTTTCCAATGTGCAGAAAAACCATTAATTTTCAATCAATTTGCTTTATCAGGATGATGGCATATCCTGGAATTGGTTTGTTAGTAATGAAAATAGGCTGACTACTTTTATCCCCCTGATAAAGGAGACTATAGGATTGTTGAATCATGCTCATGTATGACTTGAAAATCCCTTCTACTACTATTCTTCACTACTACTTAATATTTTGGAATATTGAGAATATTGAGGTCTTAAAACCTACATAACAAAGTATTTGAATTAGTGCTGCTAATCAGCTCATAGACATTCTGACTTTTCTGCCATTCTCTAATCTTTGTAATGTAAACCCAGTTTTGACTGAATCTGCACTACTTTAACAGACCATTGTTGAATTCTTCATAACTCCAGTCTCAAGTTTCCTCTTTTTTTTATTTATTTTTTTTTTTCCTATCATCTCATTCCTAGTCTTCTCCACAGTGTGGAAGCTTCTGTGAACTCATTTATATTTCAGATAGGGTGTAAATATGACCATAGTGTAATTCTCATAGTTTTAGTGAGTGAAGGAAGATAAAAATGAACATATATACTTATTTCTATTCATATACAGTAGAAATATCAGAGACCCAGGACATATATATAAAAACAATATAAAGAAATTAAAAAATATATTGATTGCATCATTACCATATCACAAATCCAAGGTATTTGTGGGTGCTTCTAACAGAGAAGTATTTTTAAGAAAAAAAATGTGTAGACAAAAGTTAAGCTTCATGTGCATTTCAGTATCTGAAATGTGAAAAAAAAAAAACAGTGATATGACCTAAAGTAAATTGAAAATTGTTTTTCAAGATGTAGACTATTTCTATACATAATTGTGCATAGAAAGTGGAAGTGGAAGTATATACATATGTGAGGCTTATTGAATAATAACAGGTTATTTGTAAAGCTTTACAAAAAAGAGATAAAAACTAAAACAAACTTTTAGTAAAAAAAAAGTAGTCAGAACCATGTATTTTTAGGAGTAAAGTTACTATAAGAGTGTAAATAATATATTTGTATTCAAGATCACTGAACCAGAGATTGAAGTTACAGAGGACATTTCACCAAGTTAATTATTTTTATACTAGGTACTGCATAGTTATGTGTAGTTAAAAGCACTACACGTGTATTAAATCACTCGATCAAAACTAAATTGAGGTCAATAAGGACTACCTGTCTGTTACACAAATAACTACTGACATTCTCATTAACTGAGAACAAGGCAATGTGAAGAAGTCATGAGTAGAAACTGAAATTAACTTAGGGAGAAAAATATCAAACATAATCTGGTTCACCTGAAATTGCATTGAATTTGATTTAGTAAGAGAAAGTGCCACATGTCATATTTTTGCTAACAAAAGGACTGAAAAAAATAATAGAAATGCTCAGTCCCATAAATATGTGCTAGTCAAATAACTTCAAGTATAGTGCTGGACATTCTTAATCATTTGTCAAAAAACTGAGCCTCTGAGCCAACTAACTTAAAGCCATCATATGGGAATGGACAGAAATACAAGAAAAAACATTGGAAGAAGTGAAGAGGTTAATTTCAAATTCTGCATTAGTTATTAGTTAAGTATTATAACCCAAAGGAAAGGCTAGTCTTAGAAAGTGACACAGTGGCTAACAGTCAGCCTTAATACATTTGATTCTTACGTTCTCAGTGTCGGGGTGCTGTGTGGACCAGCTGCTTACTGGGTTCTGAAGGCAGAGAGGGCTGCTCCGGGCATCAGGGCAGGGCCTGGCTGACAAGACCCATCCCATCACCTCAGCTAGGAGCAGGGCAGCCTGGGGGCACCAGGGCAGCCCCAGTCCTGGGCATCAGACACCTCCCAGGGGACAGGCTGAAGCCAGGCAAGGGATGTCAGCCCATGTGCAGAGGTCAGAGTCAAATCCGGTGAGGGCAACTAGGGTCAGACATGGTCCTGGGCTGGCCAGACAGGTCCTTCATAGGAGGTTTAGGTTTGGTTACACTCACTCAGCAACTAGTCACAGGCATGTGTACCGTTGTTGTGTATAGATGTTTCTGAAAAAGAGGTCTTCTACAGACTTGAAAACTCTTTCTCTGTGTATTCACACAAAATCTCTCATCTCTGATACATCAGAGGTAACAGCTGAGCACCAAACTCCTAGTTCTATGGGGATCCAGATGTGCAGCATGATTCTGCTTAAATCTTCAAATCTAGGAAATACTCTCAGAATCACATTAATAAACAGGTCTCCATTTAACAAAAGGACTTGCTTAGTATCTATGTTGAAGATAATCACCACTGCTTCCCTGTAACACAGAATCCACAGAGCAGAGGAGGAGTTTCCATTGCATGACAACATAAAGGCAGAGGTATAAGTATGGGCACACTGCTTAATTGGTGACAACTCAATCAAAGACATATGGAATTTTAGTATTTTTGAGATATAGAATGTCCTAGTTATAGCATCTTCTGATAATGCATGTATATATAAGAT
The DNA here is from genome assembly GCF_000700745.2 of Antrostomus carolinensis. Lineage (NCBI taxonomy): Eukaryota > Metazoa > Chordata > Aves > Caprimulgiformes > Caprimulgidae > Antrostomus > Antrostomus carolinensis. Next base: position 744 of record NW_010334920.1, on the reverse strand, counting down.
ATAGTTTCTGATTATTCTCAGGATTGGATTTTAACCCTTTTACATTAATATAAGCATAACTTGTAACATAACTTGTGATGCTACCTTCTTTTATTCCACTCAGAACAGTGTAATTTCAAATAGTTAAGACCTTTAGCAAGATACATGTCCTGAATCACAAAACTTTATTTTCTTGGAATATTTTTCAAGCAGTGGAAAGAGAAAAATGAACCATAAAGACTATCCAAGTATTGGTGATGAAAATGAAAGGAGCTGGGCCCTGTTCCCATCTAGCAATAAAGAATCAGACCAAGCAGCAGGGCTTAAAAGCAGTCTAACATGGAGACTAAGGAAAAGAACACAAACATTGACACCAGTCAAGAACTGACAGGCCTAAATTTCTGCTTGATAATCTCTGGAGTAAAAATAAAATAGGCAAGCATTATCCTACAACAGATTTGCCAGGGACGTAAATGAAATCAGTGAAAAAAGTATAACAAATATATCAAGGCATGATAGCATAATAACAATTATAGTAGGAGGAAAATGTTAAATTTTACAAGTGATCAAATAAGATATGAATGAAAAAGGAAGAGAATAAAGAGAAAATGGTGACATTGAAATAGTAATATACAGTATCCCCAAATACCAGGCACCATCAGTAGGTTGGAAGATGCAGAGACAGGGAGGTCAGAGAAGACAGGGAACAGAATGGATGTTGAGATGCCACCCCTTCACCACAGTAAAGTACCTCAAGGATTTGAA
>NW_010334919.1:305-38422 GCF_000700745.2 Antrostomus carolinensis | reverse complement strand
CAAACCATTCTATGATTCTATGATGTGCCTGGGAAACAATCATTCTAATTGTAAGGACCAAATAAAAGGCTTTAAAAGAGCTAATTAAACTTGGAGAAGATCCTGGAATCATTCTGGAACATTTTCTGAAAACAACACACTATATGTGTGCACTGTATATATATTTTTTCTTTAAATATTTCTGCACTAGCCAAAAAAGCAAACAAAGTTAAGAGTGTACAAGAAAAGAGGATCGGGAAATACTGTCTCTAGTACACTTATAGCTGATCAGTCCGTTGAGTAATGGTCACCCTATCTCAAAATGGAAAAGCATAAAAAAGTAGACAGGTAGCAACAGGTTGTGGAATGGCTTGCATATAAGAAGAGCCTCAAATGCTGCACCCAGGAGAGGACAGAGTTTTGTAAAATTGTGAACATTGTAAATAATGCAAATACAGAATAATTATTCACTATTCTCTATAATGCTAGGATGAAGGGGACACCTGTAACCACCGCCAAGTAAAAGGTTCAAAGTAAACAAAAATTATTTTCACTGTCCCAGAGTTACGTTCCCTTGTGAAAGATGATGTGGAGGTGTAAAAGACCCAGAAAGCCATGTGGGCAAGATCCATCCCAGCTAACAAGCCAAGTGTCCTGTCTGTCATTTCCAGCCTGGGAGCCTGCAAAGCCTCTGACTGCTGGGATTTGGGAGGACATACCCTTCTTGGACTTTTTCCCCTACTGGGCTTTTTCTCCTACCTTCAAGCATTTACCACATATACCTATGTATGTGGCCCATGTACTATTGAGTTAGTTGCCTCCCCTTCCTTTAGAGAAACCCAAAGAACACTGTGCCCTTATAAAAAAATATGGTTCATTTGCCCTGTGATAGACACCTATGCTCTATTAGATCAATTGACCCCAAGAAGTCACAGTCCTTTCCAGTCACTTTCCACAAGAGGGGTAAAATGCATCTGTACACAAGGCAAATTTTTGGAGGGACCAAATTTAACAGCATGGACTGGATTCCCTGAAGAAATAAGCATCATTGCAGATCTTACTTTTCATGTGTAGGTAAAGACACTTTTGACTTCATTTTCTCCAACAAATGTAAGAAAATTATTCTTTTAAAACCAGCAAAGCAAGTCACACAAAAATCCTGACCCTAAGGAGGTGATAACAAAACAAGCAATTTATCAATGCAGGTACCCATACTGCTTAGTATGCTGATGGAAGAGGTTCAGCACTATCTAATATGCTAATAAACAACACCGAAGAAGAATCTACACAGAATTAAACTCCTGACTCAGGCTTTCGTACTTCCTTTACATCTGGCTCCAGGCTTTGATATCAAATCGTTAAACCAATCGTGCAGTTCAGCAAGGCTGGGGTTATCATTGGTAACTCTGTGGGAAACCCTAGGAGGGGTGCAGCACAGTTGTTCTCCTGCTACCCTCAGACTGGTTTAGCTCATTCTTGCTAACCTCCCTCTTCAGCACATTTGTGAAGTCACCAGACACCTCAGAGGAGTGAAGATGCAATACAATAATCTGTATTTGCTTGGCTCTAGACAGTATTATGACTATATAAACACTGACTGAACACTGTCCAAGTAAGACTGAAAGAGCATTACCAGGCAATAAGAAGAAAGAGAAAAGACATTATCAACTTGACTTTTATTCAGTTATCTGAATTTACAACCTTGGTTTCTCATTTGACCCTGAACTTCCTGTCGATAACAGGCAAAAGTACATTGCATTCTTATGTTACCAAAGGTAGCCATCTCCTTGCTTCTCGATGAGACTGCATCACAGTTATCTAGGTATATTTTATCAGGCAAGATCACTACCGTGAGCTCTGAGGATGCAGAATATGGCTGAATACTTGCTTAGCTAATTTTAAGAACTGTACCACATCTAGCTTCAAAAGAGAACGTTATTTCCTAGATCATTTAATGTGGAACTTCAATTACTGTATTTGAGTAATGAATTCCTTTATGGTTTAAATCTTATATGCACTCAAACTTACTTCTTTTTCTATGTTGCTCTGCAGCAAGTCAGAACAGTGGCAAACACTGAGTTTGTAACACCTGGATTGAATTTTCAGAGGGCTAAATGTTTACAGTGGAAGAACTTTGAAAACCTCAAAGAATCACAGAACCATAGAATGTTGGGGATTGGAAGGGACCTCGAAAGATCATCTAGTCCAACTCCCCTGACAGAGCAGGATCACCTACACCAGGTTACACAGGAAGGCGTCCAGGCAGGTTTTGAACATCTCCAGAGAAGGAGACTCCACAACCTCTCTGGGCAGCCTTACAGTGATAAATTTTTTCCTTACTTTTCCCAGCTCCCTCAGCCTTTCTCATAAAGGAGATGCTCCACTCCCTTCATCATCTTGGTGGCTCTGCGCTGGACTCTCTCAAGCAGTTCCCTGTCCTTCCTGAACTGAGCGGCCCAGAACTGGACACTGGACACTGCCTCACCAGGGCAGAGTAGAGGGGGATGAGAACCTCTCTCGACCTACTAACCACACCCCTTCTAATGCACCCCAGGATGCCATTGGCCTTCCTGGCCACGAGGGCACAGTGCTGGCTCATGGCCATCCTGCTGTCCACCAGGACTCCAAGATCACTTTCCCCTACACTGCTCTCCAACAGGTCTGTCCCCAGCCTATACTGGAGCCTGGGGCTCTTCCTGCCCAGATGCAACACCCTACACTTGCCCTTGTTATATTTCATTAAGTTTTTCCCTGCCCATTTCTCCAGCCTGTCCAGGTCTCTCTGGATGGCAGCACAGCCTTCTGGTGTGTCAGCCACTCCTCCCAGCTTTGTGTCATCAGCAAACTTGCTGACAGTGCACTCTGTTCCCTCATCCAGGTCACTGATGAATGTATCGACTATTACTGGTCTCAGTACCGACCCCTGTGGGACTCCACTAGACACAGGCCTCCAACTAGACTCTGCCCCATTGACCATCACTCTCTGGCTTCTTCTCACCAGCCAGTTAACAGTCCACCTCACTACCTGGTCATCCAGACCACATTTCCTCAATTTAGCTGCAAGGATGCTGTGGGAGACGGTGTCAAATGCTTTGCTGAAATCAGGATAAACCACATCCACTGCTCTACCATCATCTATCCACCTGGTTATGTCCTCACAGAAGGCTATCAGGTTGGTTAAACATGACTTCCCCTTTGTAAAACCATGTTGACTGCCCCTAATGACCCTCTTATCCTTGTTATTCCTAGGGATTGCACTGAGGATAAGTTGTCCCATCACCTTTCCAGGGTCTGGAGTTACTCGGGGCCTCCTTCCTGCCCTTTTTGAAGACTGGAGTGACAAAGAAACCCAATTATTTCCTCAGTGTTTGATGATATCAAATTTCCAGGCATCTGGTAAGCATCTCTCTTTGCATAGGATATATCTTCAGGGAGTGAATTCAGAGAAATTAGTGCTTTTTTTTTTCCATTTTAAGCTCTGAGAAGCTTTTAATGAATTAACTGAGATGATAATATGATTGAGTGAGGGCTCTATACAGTGGTATATGTGGGCTGTACACGGAGACCTTGTAATAAATGAACAGAAGAGCACAGGAAATCAGTCACTAGAGAAGGCAATTACTGAAATGAAGGGGAGTACACCGAGATGCTTATCTTGTTAAAACATGGTAGAAAACAACACAAACCAAAATGTGAAACTAAGAGAAACCCAAGGGATATAAGCTTAGAGGTACAGCCTGAATGGAAAGGACAGATATATTTTCCCACTAAATATATCTGAAAGACAGTTGAATTCCTGAATTTGCTCTGAGCTCTGTCAAAGCACAACTGAATATCAAGATTTAAAAATTAAAGAGAAACTACTTTGAAACTCAAAATTCTTCCTCTCTCCCAGTACCCAGGGATATTTTCTGTGCAAAAATCAGCACTGGACTTGACCAATCCAAGCAACTAGTAGATGACATTTTTTGTTTTAAAAGCTATATGATTCCTACATCTTAAATTGTCATCACTGTAGCAGCTACAATAACAAAATGACACAGATTCCTTCAAAGCTGGGTGAACACATCACTCAGCTGGGCTTTGCATCAACTGATCATAACAAAAAGAATAACTTCTACAAAAACATTTGATCAACATGATATTTCAGTTAGTTCTTTACACCAGTATGTTACATTTCTCAGCAGAAGAGAGAAAAGGAACTTTGGTAGAGATGTACTTTCTTAATGATCAACCCAGGTATGCATAACAGGCAGCTTTCAAACACTTACGTGGACAAGGCTCTGGACACTTAAGTATCCACAAGTGAGGCATTAGGTGAAGAATAAATCAGAATGGCATTCAATATGCACATACATTGTTCTGTTTTCTGCACCCTGCTCTAATCACTTAAGTTTAATCATTTAAAAGGAACTGAAATGAATATATTTTAAGAATTACCAATTTAGCTGGAAAAGTAAGTGAAAGGGAGCAACTTCAATTACTTCTTTCTGACAATCTTGCTGTAGATAACACAAAGTCCTCCACCACCATAAATAACCTCAAAATCAAGGTTTGTGACCAGCTCTGAACAGTCTTTGCCACGTGGGAACAATGGACATTTTAGCACATTCATGTACAGTCACAGAGACCAATATAATACAAGAATGAAAAGCTCAGAAAATACTCAAAGGATGAGGGACTTCTAGCCTTGAAAACACCAACTCTGTAAATAACCAAAGGTCAACGAAAGGACAGTATTGTGACAAAATAACAAATGAACATATGCCAGTGTGCTATCATGGTCAAAAGGTCAAATGTGATCCTCTGAGTACAGTTTAGACTGAGGAGACTGAAGATCTCAGGAATCACCCCAGTGGATCGAAGGAAATCCTTAACCTACTGTGGTGGTTTCCCACATACACCCAAACTACAGACTGGTTTGTATGGCCAAGAGACAGCCAAACTGTCACTAACCTCTCCAGAAAATGTGATCTCTCCACCAGGACATGGACAATCTACAATTCAATGTAAAATCTTCCTAAATCTCCTTCAAATCTATGCTAACATAAACACACTCAAAAAAATCCCGAGATATCTTAAGTGTCATTTAGCAGATTTTACCTGGGTTCTACAGGAGTTTTTAAGTCCTACATGAACTTCGGAGAAGCACAGGAGTATTCACAAAACTACAGTTCTTCAGCCTACCTATTTAAATCCATGCTCAGATGCTTAGAAAGAGGTTTATAAGCTATTAAAAATCTCTCAGAGTTCTTTAAACAGTCAACAGTATTAAGTAAACATAAGGAAGTTTGCCTTCATGGAAACATCAGGCTTCTCAATACTGGCATTCATCTTGTTTACTCAAAGCAGTATGTTCACCCATAAATACCACCAGTTTAATTTCACCTTTTTTCCCCTCACTTCATAAATCATGGCACAAAGGTCAGGTTACTGACCTACTGAAAAAAGGTTTCCCATCATTAAGCAGTCTTCCTTGAGATGCACATTGTCAATATGCATGTGGTCAGTTTGGTAAGCATGGATATACTCTTCAGTGTCGGCCCACAACTCATCCCAACCACAAGACTTCAGTGGCAGCAGAGAGAACAGTTAATGTGGATTTGTACTATACATCTTTAAACAGCCCAATTACTATCACATTATCTTCTTTTCTTCTTCAAATGACCATCCATATACTTATTCAGAAGGTGAGTAATTCCAAGCAGCAATTCCCTCTCTGTCTCTCCCCACAAGTAAGTGGGGAGGGGCATCTCAAGCGTTTTAGAGTAGTCTGCAAACCACAATCTGCCTAATTTGGCATTATTCCTGGAAGCATCTGCAATGTACAAAGTTGAATGGAACCCCACAGGCCAGCTCTGCACATGTCAAGAATGGAGACATCCTCTGGAGAGGTTATTGCTTAACTAGATCTTTGATGGAATTTGCTGGATTCCAGAGGGATGAACACTTAGGCAGTATCAGAACATATCCTAATACAATATATTCAATTACCAGTATCACTGCACCTCTTTATCTCCCAGTTCATGATACAAATTAACCGAGGCCACTTGATGGGGTTTGGTTCTGTGCAGGCAGGCAGGATGTGGTCTGCTCGACATCAAATGTTTGAGGAGGCATACCACTTTGTCCATGAAAGTCTGGGGTTTGCTGGGGGGAAAAGAGGAGCTATTTTCTGACTCCAGTGAAACTTAGGTATGACCTCAGGAAAGCATCTGAGAAACCTTATCTGGGAAGGGAGAATGAAGACACTGGATGTTAGACCTTTAGCAGTGGGTCTTTCTTGCCCTCTGGCTGACCTTCTTGCTACCAGAAAAATCACATTTAAGAACACAGAACAGTAAACAAGCTGCCACAGGCTCATGTCATCACGCTGTCTGGATAGTGAGACCCTGCTTAAGATCCCATGCTGGGATAGAGGTCAACACTCTTTTACCAAAGCTCCATACAGAATTTTGGGACCACAGGGTCAAAGAAAATTGTAAATCCCTCAGATGGACAGAAATAGTTGCTCAAGCACCTTCACTGATGTAATCTGTACATTACTGCTCATTAGTCCCAGTGAATAATCCAAAATCACTGAAACACAGGTCTACATAGGGATGAGAGATATAAGACAAGAAAGGCTGCTTCTAATAAGAACCATTATCTAGCACCCAAAGATAGTTCAGAAGAGGGACTGGAGTAAATGTCTTGACTTCTGTGTGAGTCAGTCTAGGAGGACAGGCAAGCTTCTCTGGTAACTGGCTTTGGCATTTCCTTGGCCTGTCCCAGCCAGAGTGAAGTCTGCAAGATTGCGACTAATGCATCTTACCTTATCTTGCAGTGGGCTTTGAGGGAAAAAGGATTAGACAGGTATCAATTAATCCTTCAGACTACAGAATAAATAACATGTTTATCAGGAGTCCAAGAAACAGGCTGGCCTTCAGGAAATTGAACCAGTACTTGTTGGCACCTGAGGAAAATAAGTCAATTTTGCAGAACTCCTAGCTTCTGCAGACTGTCCTTTCAGACCTTATCCCACATTTTTTATTTTAACTTGACAGCTAAAACAAATTTCTGTCACTGATGTATTCAACTGCAAATCATTAATGCCTACAGAGTTCAGGGGTGAGAAGCTGTCATGAGCTGGAAAACCAGTTCAGACTCCTTGCACTGTGGAGATACATGGTTGGAGTCACATAGAGAACATCTTAAGGAAGATTATTTTATCCCCTGTATTCCAGTGGCTCCTCCTCTATGCAAGCTTTGGAGGGATAAATAACTGAACTACATATTCAGTTCTTGAAATCTATTAGACAGATATTATCATTGCATCCAGTATGAAATCATATCTACAACTATACCTCATAACAGAACACAAATGAATTTTTATGCCTGTGTATATAAATATAGAAAGAAATAGACCTGATTTAATGCAAGTAGAAGCTCCAATACTAATAATGATACTTAATATAATCTTCCTTTACACAGCACTGTTCATCTTTGATGAGTAAAGTTATGAAGATCTAAGATTTATTAGATTTACATATATTAAATGTAAAGCATTTAATAGTGCTTTACATAGATGGATAAGCATCATTTTCTATTCCTAAATTCAAGGTTTTTTACTCTTTTGGTTGGTCAGCTTTGACCAAATGGAGAGCCTTTTTGGAGTGGTAGACACTTTTGCTGCAATTTTTACTGAAGAACTTATCATATCTGAAAATCAGTTCTTAAACTGGTCGCTGTGATTGAAGAACTCTCCTGATGACTAGAATAATATTATGCTTAGAGCGAAAGCCTTGAAATAGCTTCTGGAGTGCCCTGGGGCTAAGCACCTAGCAAGAGGCATCTTACTGGAAGGTTTTTCATGCAGTTACCTGGAAGTTTTGTCTGCGTTAAGACAGTAGGACTTCCCACAGAATGACTGTGGTGAAGTAGAAAATCTAATTATATAATCAATCTATTTCACCAGGGAAGCTTATTAAAGTAGAGAGCAAGTATTGTCACAAGCTCACTGTCCTATATGGTCCTGATGGCTCCATTCAAGCATTGGAACTTGATTTTATGGTATGGGACATTATGAAGATGCTTCAGTTCAAGTTGATTTGTCCCATCAAAGTTGGTCCAGACGGCAAAAATACTACCTGGCTTTGTTTGAGGTAGTCCTGTGGAGCAAACAAAACCTGGTGCTCAGTTTGCACTGGTTTACTGCTTAGTTCCATTTCCAGATGAGGACAAGCAGCTCTTGCAGGCAGCTTCACTGTCAGACTCATCAGAGCTTTCTGGCTGAACTCCATGCTGGTGTAGTCGCTCAAGAGTGGTACTGTAATGGAAATGATTCCTTCTTCTTCACTTGTAACTGCTTCTTCATGGATTTCTTCATGCCTAAAGCTTATGTCTATGTTATTGCTAGGTTCTTCTGACTGGCAAGTGTCACACTTGCTGTCTTCACCATTGGTAAAGAGGTCTAGCTTTAAAGGAGCTTTTGACTCATGCTCTATGACATAAAGGCTGATGGTATCATTGTCTGACAGGGCCTGAAGCAGCGACCTTGAAACAGGTTTCCAATTAGTCTGCAGGACAAAACAAGGAGAAAGAATAATTTTAGTTTAATACTTTTGCAAAATGCAATTTGCAATTTATGGAAATAAATAACAAAAGAATAAAGGTAGGAGGCAGGCACCCTGGTCCTGCCTATGTGATAATCTAACTCATCCATTTTATCTCATCTTCATTAGTTTCAGAAACATGAATGAAAATATTAATTTTCCTAATTCAAAGGACTGTCTACTCCTCTTCCATAGTATTTAAGCAAAGTTTTTCCTGCTTTTATGTGTGCTTGGGACAAAATGTAGGCTTCACAATGTGCTGTTCTGAGACACACAGCTTCCAATAAGTTTAAGTTATGTGTTACTATAAAAAGACAGCAGCTTGAATCAAACAGCAGCCAAACACACTTTAGCTATCACCTACTGCAAACAGTTACTCAACTTAATGCCATGTTGTGATCTAAGTATACCTTGGGTTACAAGTTTTTGCAAATTCTGGATGATTAAATGGAGAACAGTTTGTAACATCAAGCATCCTTCTCTTCCACTTAGATAGTTCTGTTAGGTTTGTCCACTTTTGCCATAATATTTTTTTTTCCTTTTTCTTTTCCCTCCTCAGTTGCTCTAAATTTGTTTTCATTGTTATACTTCTTTTGCAAGAAATAAATGTGTATTTTAAAATTTTCTTTCTTCTTACAGTTTGTGTTTTGTGAAAATGAATATGCTGTTCTTTGAAATCTCAGCAATCTCACATAAAATATCTCTATTTTTCTCTTCTAATGGGATGAGTAGACACCTTCACATGGTGAGCTTTTCTTTGTTCTGAACAAAGACCGGTGTGATATGTACCTCCATTATAATACTTATTATGAATAGTAGCCTGAACTCTGCACCTACCAAATATAAAATAAGCTCTATGTGAGCTTCTGTCACCTGAAAGAGGCACTGATGGGTGAAGAAGAAGAAGAAGCATCTTTGAAGAATCTTGTCTAAATGTGAAGAAAAAGACACTGATGTGGGGGCTGTCTGGCCATGTTAATCTTTGTCGTTCATTTTCCCGGCCTCTGTGTGCTGCCTGAATTGAGAGTCTCGAGTTCCTCCTGCTGCCCTGTACCATGGGATGTACCATTGCCTGAGACTGCAATACAGAATGCTCTGTCTGGATTTAAAGTACAAATTCTCTTGCCACCTATCTGGACTATGTATGTGTTTCTGTCAAGAGTTGCTACATTGCTCAACTAACCTGATGGGGTTCAGTATTGAAACAACCTACAAACAGAATAAATATACAGAAGATGGTAATATTTACTCCTTGCCTCTGTTTTACAGTGTGCATTTGGGAAATACCTTTCTCCGCATATAATGAACTGTTCATAATATCAGAATACTTTTAGGCAATATATCTGGTAACTGCTTTATTTTGCTGTCTCCTCACATCAAGCTTTTTCTACTTTCCCCTATCTGATATCTGTTATTTGTGTTTCTGCTGTGTTATCAATATTACAGTATTTCTCTACTAGACTTGTCTAATACAGGCTTCATTTCCTTTTATAGCTGTTTTGCTGTTGCAGGAACAGTTAAATGCATTTTAAATACATATACTTTGCTTTTAAAGTATTTGCGTCAAAGTGGCACTCTGGTTCATAAAACCTGTTTGTCCTTTCTGTAACATGCAGCCTCAAATGTATTTCACCTGCACTTCTTCACAATGGCAAATTATTCTTTGAACTCATTAGGTTATTTTGGCTACTAGTTCTTATTCATTTCTTGCTCAACTTCTATCCTGCAATTCAACTCCGTCTAAGCTTATTATTACATCAAAACAGCTTCAGGATTTGTGCTTTCCTCAAGGCAGAAATTCCACAAATGCTGAATGTACTAGAGTCATTTTTTGCCTTTGAGAAGTCGCACTTCAAGCAAGTATTGAATCTGCAGACCTTCTACTTTCTATATGCATGGTGGAAAAAAAGCAAGAGGATTAGGTGGAGCTATGTTTACTGGAGTGGTCAGTGAGGGACACCTGAATCTGATCACCGAGAACTGGAAGCTGCCTGGTGCTCGTAAGCAAATCGGTTTATTTAACTGAACTAATCAGTGAAACTGTAATCTTATAAAAGCATCACTTTTGAAACTCTTGACATTGTACAGCAGTACATTTGTACATCTGATCCTCCTTTGTTCGGTGTTATCTGGCTTTGGGAAAATGAGTATCTGATACTGCCTCTGAGATCACCACTTTTTAAATCTACATTTAGGTGTAAGAAAGGAAGAAAGCAAGCAAGGAAGTCCTGCTCTGGAATATGAAAGTTCATACTTGCTCTGTTGAAGGAAGCAATGCTGATGTTCAGCAAAACCTTTGATCACCAGCAGCCTGTCAGGGCCTTCTGAAATTTTGTTGCTGGTGATTTCATTCTGTGTCTTAGACTGGGACAGTGTCTGGCTTGTAGATACCTCCCAGCTTCTACCTGATCTTTGAGTAAATAGATGTAAGTCTGCTTCGTTTAAGCTCAGAAGCTGGCTTGAGAAACTAGGTCTACGATTGCCAACTTAATTTTAGGTCTGACAGAAAAACCAGAGATTTAAAGCAGAAAGCAGTACAAGTTCCTGCTCCACAAATGGAATGGTTGGCAGTCTGAGACAACTGAAGTGTCCTAGAGGAAGGACTTTTATTATCAGGTGACAGCAAAACCAGAGAAGAAACTTGTTCAAAAAAGGGAAGAGGTAAGGAAAGGAAGATGCAAATAAGGCCAATAAGAGGCAAAAGTTAATAACATGGTCTCCAGCAGCCTCCTTCTAACAGCTGATTTCCAGGCACTCCTTCAGTCCTGAAATTCAGATATTCTTCTAGCATATGGGAAAGCTGTAGGCAAGATTTAAACATGCTGCTGAATCTTGTGCCTGTTGCCTACTAGGTGCTCCTCAGTCAGCTTCCAGCTGACCAGTCCCTGGATTTATCTGGAGGTGGGTAAAGACTGAGAGGTGAGGAGTGGATTTCAGAAAACACCATATACTTTTTCTCTGTTGTGAGACTTATGTGGAATTAAGTCACAATGCATTACTTTGATTTTGATAATAATCAGTTCCAGTTGGTGAAAACTGACTGGATATAGAAACTGAATCTCTCTCTTCGGACTCCATCTCCCCACATTCAACTCCGCTTTGTTCTTTTAACAACCATACCTTTAAATACGATCTCTAATGTTCTCAAAAAAGTATGAGAACTTTTATTAAATGAAAAAGTGTATACAGCCTCTGCCTAAACAACAACCCTCCCTCATCCTATATTTCAAATATTATCCTAGGCTCCCAACTGTTGATATTAGACTTTTACTAAGATGAAGCATTAAAAGATTAATAACAAGAATTACTTATAAATCAGTAAAAAAGCTCTCCCCTGTGTATTTTTTCACATCATCAGAAGAGTACTTGCCATATCTTGGAGTGCACTGCTGTTTCTTGGACTTGATACACTGGGCCAGCATGATATTTTCAGTCTGTAAAAAAATATTCTAAATTTATTGTCAGGTTAAATGACTGACATTTCCTATGCATTTAAAGTAGCTACTATTTATACATAATATTTTCTTGGTATTTTCATGTCTAACAAAACAAAATGTTCTACAATAACTATCAAGCGTAACGCCAATTGAAAACTGAAGGCCAAGCTCAGCAGTCTACACTGAAATGCCGAGTTAGTGAAGATAAGCATCTTTGTTTAAGGACAAAGGAGATGTGACAGGAGCTGGTAATGTTTTCTTTTTCTATACATTTAATCATTGTATATTTCTAATTTGCTGTTATTTCCACAAAGCCTCCATCTTCCTGGAGGGCTCTTGGACATGAAAGAGGAAGTTTGGTTTAGTAAGTATTTGCTCCTGGGCTTCTACTTAGAAGTTTACTTTTCCTCAAACAAAGATATTGCTGTTTTCAGCATGTGTGCAATGACAGTGGTGGCCTGGAAGAGGATCTCCCTTGGGAGCAGAACAGGGGAGACAACACAGCTCCTGCTCTTTCCTGATTGTTTTGAGTTTGGTTGATTCTGTGAGCTGTTACACACAGTATCTCACTGTTTCACCTGACACAGACCTAAACACACCTTTACTAAAAACTCGCACCAGCTGTAGAGGAAGGGGTCTGTTAACCCAGCTGTTCAAACAGATTTCAGCTGGCTGCTTGTCCACAGACCTCTCATCAGAGCCCTTTATTTCAAGCTCCTTCCTTGCACCTGGAGGCTCAGAAGAAACAAAAATGGCAACAAGCTGCTATGCTCTCCAGCGTCCCTGGGCAACCCCCACCATGGACACCACCTCAGGCATTGTCCTCTCTGGCCCTTCCTGAGAGGAGAGGCTGTAATGGTGGCCTGCCCATCACTCCTCCAACTCTGGGATGCTGGTACTGGCCCCAGGCTGGCAGGGGACAGCTGTTATTTCCCTGTGGAGGGGTGGTAATGGGGCGGGATGGGGATTTCAAAAGGTGTTTCTGCTGAGATGACTGATGCCAATGGCATGAGTCACCCATGACTGCCTCATCACTGGTTCCTGGGGGAGCAGAGAGAGCCTGTCCCTTGGCATTTTTGAGATTCCTGCATAGGAAAAAAAACACAGCTGTGAGAGAACGTGGGAGGTTATGTAGCCCATCACCCTGCTTTAGTGTTGGCTTCAGTGTATTCTGCTTTTCAAATCAAATATAGACTTCATTAGCTGCAAGGTACTCTGCCTCTGTTTAAGCTGTGGGTTGAGGTGAAGCTTGAGGTTGTTGAGTTACCAGGTCTCCTTGCTGATCCTATGAAAGTAGGTGTTTGGCTGGCTGGTGAGCCCTTTTTTTACAAATCAAGCAGGCAATTGAGATGAGGGGGTACTTTGGACCCTTCATCTCAGTTACAGGTGGTCAGTACAACTATATCTCTAATTCCCATTTTGTAGTGCTACATTGGGCTTCTGTGTGTTGTTTTTTTTAATTTTCCGAAAATTCTTCCCTAAGGGCCCAGACAATGAAGTATGAGCTTTTGTTTAGCACAGTGAAGTTTGCTCTAGGTCAAAACTTCTGTGTAGGTCTCAGAAGTTATTGTAAAAGGGGCCTGATCAGATATAGAGCAACCTAAAGCAAAATCTGAAAAGGAAAGGGCACAGGAGACCTAATGTGGAGTGCAGCCTATTTCCCAATGGCAAGGTCAGGAGTTTAGCCTGATACATAAGCTAAAGCAAACCACATCATACTGCACAGCTTTCAAGCCACAGGTTGTACCATCTGTCTGTTCTGAAAGCAGCTGTGCTTTCAGTTTCTGAGGCTGATGTATAAAGGAGAAAAAGGGAGGATACTGTTCTAGGACATCAAAATAGCAATATGAATGGTTGTATACAACTAAGTTTATAATAAAATTAATATTAGAACTATGCAAGCCATTTTTTCTTTTTAATGGTTGTGTATGCCCCTACTATTGTACCTCAGATTAATGGGCAGGGGGGGAAGGGGGGGATATGTGTGTGTACTTTATTACTGCAAACAACAATTTATCCTAAAATAAGAGGACTTAACCCATATCTTACAGACATCTTTGCTATTCTTTCTTCTCCCTACTCATCCATCCATTACTCCTTCTCATTATGTGCTTATGTGCAAAATTTATATGGTTAACATCCCAATTACCAGTTGGGAATGAAAGAACAAAATAATAAAATTAATGCCTTTTCCATATATATATATATATATAAACACCTGTTTTCTACTGTGAGAAGTGGTCCTTGCTCTTTTCAAGGGTGTATGAGACAGGAGGTAGTCAGATAGCTGTATTAAAAGCAAGAGATCATAGATTTTTGACAAACTATTTTAATCAGCTTATAGTGGTTTATAATTGCTCTCACTGCATAAGTGAGTGGGGTGGTTTTTGTGTTGTGTGCTTTTTGAGTTGCATTGCTTTTAATGACAAAATAGTGCTATGAAAACGTGGGGTTAAGCAAATTGGAAGTGCTAACAACTTCAGCCAATACTCCCCTCTTACCTTTTAAGCACCACAGAACAAGTGAGGGATGCTAAAACCAGAATGAATACCATGCTGAAGCAAAGGCCAGTCACAAGTCCTTCAAGTTCTCCTTTATCTGATGGGAAATTGAGAGACTGAATCAGAGTTATGGTATCCAGTATAGAAAGGCTATATTGCCTCCACAAGAGAAATATTTCAAACAGAAGTCAACTCAAACTTTACACATTTTCTGTGATTCCTGTAAGTGAAATCTAGTTAAAACAGGACCTGGGATTTCTGGAGGGTCTGAGGCTTTCAAGTTTGTATTTTTAAGATATCTATATATATATGTGCTCAATTCTTAAATCCACCATCCAAAGATAAACACTTTATAATAAAAGAAATATTCCTACTCCCTATGCTATTACATGAGCTCTAGCTTGTTTAATGGTGCAGGACTCTGATGCAGGTCTGAATTCATAAGAAACTGTTTGAGTGAAAATAGCTTTTAATCTGTTTCAAGTTTTACTAGTAGGATTGTTTTTTTTTTTTTTTTTCTTTTTTGGTGAGTTCCCACCTGGTCCTGATCACAATCATATGGTCTGTATATTTGGTAGGTGCCATGCTTCACCTGTTAAGAACATTAAGACAATTTTACCTGCAGTCAGCCCTTCCTCAGCCCTTGCTGTGAACCTACATCTCCTATTGCCTGTGTTAATAGTTGCTTGAGATACTTCCTACCATCACCTTACTCCTGTGAAGGAGATAAAATGCTTGAAAGGTTAATGAAGGTTGATAAGTGCTCAGGCAGTGAGAGCAGTGCTGCTAACACAGGAACCAGAGTGGTCTGTGATGTGAAGAGTGGGTCAGGGTTGAGGTGTTCTTTACAGTTAGATAAATCAAAAGGTTCAAAATAGCACCAAGACTGTGGTCAGTACCTGATTGTGTTGCTGATACTGACAAACCATATTTGCAAAAAGGCTGCTTGCTTTTTCTTTAGCTATGCACATGCTAACAAAAATTTATTTTTTAAAAATCAAACAGCTGCTTAATTTTGCTTAAAAAGGTATTTGAAAAGCTGCAAATTGCTTTGTTGCTGAAAAAGTCTTTTATGATAAAAAAACTTCAGGTTATTCTAATGGATTAGATAACCCGTGAAATGCTGGGGAGGAGGAAAATAATAAATGTAATGTTTAAATTCAGTGTAATTACTTGAATTTTTAAAATTTTGCATTCAATTAAATCTGCATTTTTGTTATTTTCCTGAAAAATTGAATCCTATCCAAATATATGGTCAGTAGGATGCATGGAATTTCTGCATGGAAAGTCCTGCAGAAAAGCTCCAGTGGAGATACTTTAATTGCTTATGTTGACAGGAGAAAGAATTTTTTAGGGGGGAGAGGTGAGGGGGGGCCAGAAACCCTGTTGAGTTCAAGGAAGATTTAAGATTTATTTCCATTTTCTTTCTGCTTCACACTTTTGACTATTGAGTTGCTTGTGTTTATATACCTCCTTCACTTTGTACAAAAAAATCTGTAGCCGGGGGCAGCCATTTTCATACTTCTGTCTCTGAATTTCACAGGTTACTTTTCCTGTGGCTGATACCATGGCCGGTTCTTTTTTTTTTTTTGTTTTGTTTTTTTGTTTTAAATTTAGACTTCAATTAAGTGAAGCTGTGGTCAAAGCAAAAAAAGACCCTGCTGCAGTGTTAGTTTTAGTTTAACTGATAAGGTATTAAAAATGTTTGAGAGACCATGTTTAGCCAACCCTATATGATTACAATACATGAAACTTTATAAA
Organism: Antrostomus carolinensis; assembly: GCF_000700745.2. NCBI lineage: Eukaryota > Metazoa > Chordata > Aves > Caprimulgiformes > Caprimulgidae > Antrostomus > Antrostomus carolinensis. Next base: position 22,150 of record NW_010334919.1, on the reverse strand, counting down.
TGTAAGTGTCTTGCTCTTAGCCTATCCAGGCACCTTTGAAAAAAGCAAACTTTTGCTAGTGAACTAAAGGACCTGTTATGTAAAATATACTTAAATTATTAGAAAGCAAAATATATTTTTATTAGCTACCACCCACAATAGGAGCAATTGAAAGATACTTACTTTTTCTTTATAAAAAGAGTTAATGGCTCAAGGTTTTAACCAGTTTTACATGATTGCTCAGGATTTTGCTAAGAGCAAAGACTACTGAAGTTAACTAGTCACAGACAGAATATTTAAACTGCTGATATCTATGACAGGAATCGGCATATATATATGCATATAGCTAACATAAAAAGAAATGTTTCAGAGATGAGAAACCCTAGCTAAGTCTTCCCTGGACATTAGGTAATGAAATACAGGCACAGTTGTTATGTGATGCATCGTTTACCTGTAACAAAGGATCAAATTTTTGCATTTGCTATCAGTAAGTAGGGACTGAATAATAAATCTTGTGCATGAACACTTTGTTAGTCCTTGAAAAACAGGAAAGGGAAGAGAATAATTCCCTATATACTGCACAAAGGAAGGACTGATGCTGGGTAATGCAGATGCATACAGCTTCCACAGTACCGTATTTTGGAGTTTTGAAAGGTTGTGAAAGAGTCGCAGGTCCTTCGCCAGCATTAGTGAAACCGGAAATCTGCACACGGTAGGTGTTTTTTTCTTTCAGTCCATCAAGGTGGTAACTTGTGGTAGAAGAATTGAGAGTAACAGCTGAAATGCAAGAGGGGTTGGGACAGGAGATGATTAGTTGAACTCCGATGGCTGAGTCTGTATCAGTGTAGCTGATTGGAGAAAAGGCAGCATTTCTGTGCCTTAATCCACACCTGGAGAAAACCACGCTGTCCAGATGTTCTTTGAATGGGTACAAGATTTCTCCAAAATACGTATGTACATTTTAAATCCAGAGGTAAAAAGCATGAGCTTTTAACACACCAAGGATGTTTAGATGGTGAGTGCAAAAGGCTGTGCATGACAGGAAAATACACCCAACATGCTGAACAGTGATTTCATGTTGTCTGTAGCAGCTGACATAAGGACTAGACCCCATTATGTCCTTTACCCTCACTGCAGTAGGCAGTAGTTAGTCACCTCGATTAATACCAGTGCTATTACTCATCATTCAGTGCAGAAAAAGGGCTGTACATTCTGCTTCACCTGCTTTGTAGGGCTTTCAGCTCTACCTTTATTTTCTGATGGTGCAGTGACTTTTCCCCTGGCCAGAATAATGCAGACAACAGTGCTGTACTATGCCTTTAACAGGGCAGAAATTACTTTTCAAGTTTGCCACTGTGAATTTAAGATCTTCATAGAAGTGGAAATGCTACTGTAGCTTATAGGCTTCCTTCCCCCAAAATCTTCAATAAAATTTTTCTTCCCATCTCTAAAACAAGGCAAATGGGTGTTGTGTCACTGTTGTATTGGCTGATTAGGGCAGAGGGGAGAAAAAATAAAATATTAAGTTCAGTCCTCAACATTCCCCTTCTGTCTCCTCTCATGCTTTCTGATCAGTATTTGGGGTGGAATAGAGCCCCCTGAAGATGGTGTCAGACCTCCTCCTAATACTGTGTACTTGAAGCTTTTGTTACTTTTTATAGTCCTGTAAAGGCATAGGCCAACATGAATTATAGAACCCTTGCTATTTTCCTTTATCTGGTCTTAGGTGCTATTTGTCTTCCATAGCATGTCTTTAATTTTATTTGAAAGCCAGTATGTGCAGATTTAATGTATTATTATTTATGGAAAGAAGACTTTCCATTACGAATCAGAAGAAAAATATTTATCAAAAGAAGTATGGGGATTTTTTTTTTTTGAGAACTCAAGTGGTTTGAGATCACAACTATTCATGTGTTTCAATGTGTAGAATTTTCATCCTTTGTAGTTAAACACAAAAGCTATAAATTTAAGAAAATGTTTCCAAAAATGAAATTAATAATAGTGTATTTGAAAACAGGTAAGAAATACAAGCTGTATTCCCTGCTAATCGAGTTAAAAAAAAAATGAACATAATTTCTTAACTCCTATAGAAAGCCTTGGAGTTAAGCTTGGATGAGTTGCGGTGAAACATAGATGTATTGTGACTTACTACTTCTTGTCTTAATACCTAAGAAATACTGAAAGCATACAACTTCCTTTCAGTGTTACTAAAGAATTCTGCAGTAGTCTTAGAACCATAAGTTTTAAGGAAATACTTTCTTACCAGTATTTAATTTGAGGTAATATCCAGAAAATTCTAGGACTGTCTAAAGCATTAAAACTCTAACCAGAACCTGACCTTTCAGAATGCTCAATTCCCACAGATATGTAAGTTACTCAGTGATGTGTTCCAACAGCACTTAATAGTTTGCATTAAGTTTTTCTGTAATGGCTCTGAGCTGCTGCTTTGTTCTGAGCAATAGTGACTTACCCAGAAACTTTTTCCTTGATGAATCTATGCAGCTGATCCTGTATCCCTGGAGAAAGCCCAAACAGTCTTCAGTAGGTATTTTGGTCCACTTCACAAGCGCAGAATGCTTTGTAATACTCAGAATTGTCACATTAGCAGGACCTGTCCTAGGAGCTTAAAAATCAGATAACGATTTCAGTTCTGCATGAATACTTGTGCAACAGACATACGAGACTGAAACCTAGCTGTTTCCTAGAGAGCTCCTTGCATGATTCTAGTTGTCATAAATATCAGAAAAGGTGGAAGAGAAAGAATAATTCCCATAGAGTGAAAAACTTCATCTTAAGCAATACCAAAGTAGGTAGAAATTGTGACTGTCTCATTAAAAACACTTTTATTCCAATAGCCACAGCCATACTTATTTCAACTTGCAATATAAGACACTACAGAATTCTGATTGGAAAATCTGACTTTGGCCACAGTTAATTTGAGCTACACAGAGTAGCTACTCTGAGACCCTCTTTCCGTTATTTTGTTTGCCAGCCAAGTGAAACCACCACATTTGGTAATGTCATCTTTAGTAATAATGTTTCTGTGGAACTATCATTGAGGAACAACATTCAGGTTGTTCACTGCCAGTGGATAACTGCTAGCACCAAAGGCAATGCTAACTAGAGAATGCTGTTAAGTCACCTGGAAAAGAACTTTGTGTAGGGTTTAGTTTATTGCTGTAGATAGGAAATGAGAAGAAATATAAGAGGTGAAGTTATATAGAGGGGAGGAATACCTCCTTCAACTGAGTAAAAGTGGGTCACTCCAAAAGTCTTTTCATGTCTTGCGAAACTTTCACACTGACACACATCAGAAGCATGCATCATTATTTTGTACAACTTATATGGCTGAAAATTGTCTGGAAAAAAAATAAAGGTACATCAGAGTTTACTGAAAAGTTATAAATGATAAGGAAGGGGAGGAGAGACAACAACTTTGTAACTTTTCTGTATAGTTCTTACTTTCTGAGACACAAAGCATAGTATAAGCTTTCAGTGCTTTACACTGAGTACAAAATATGTCCATCCTTCTTCATTGTCTCTAACCATTTAATAAAAACTATTTCAAAAGCATAACAAGACATAACACAGGTTTGCTTTTAAAAGGTGTCAGTTCTGCTTATAGTCTTTCTCTGGAAGGCTTGAGCTGCTGAAGGATATCTTGGTTCAAGAACAGATATTTCCCCGTCAGCTAGCATGTTTCAAAACAAGCAAAACAACTAGATGTAATGTGGCAGTGCAGGAGTTGCAGAAAGACCAAGGAAAACAGTGCATTCATTTATAGAACTCTGAAGCTAAACGTCCTCTACTGTATATAAAATCCAGTCTTGAATGGCCTTTGTAAGAGCCACCTATATTATTTTAATCAGTATTTTTTATTACTATCCCATGAAGTGATCCCTGCCTGCAGCCCGTTGTGCCTCACTTGGTAAGTAGAATACTTAAGCAGTTGAGAACTTAGCCTTTGACAATGACAGCCATTGTGACAAAAAAAAAAAAAAGTGAGACTGTAACAGAGCAGTTTATATTAAAAGTTACGTTTACCTAAGGACAAGAGAAACTTTATTTTTTTAAAGCCAGTCGCGTACAGTTCTGCCTGGGATGTGGGCAAGGAGAGATATCACACCAGCAACAGCAGCTTAGCTGCATTTCTTGCCCAACTGTGACCAGAATAAACCTACTGAAAACTCTTTTTAAAAAACTCTGCTTTTTACCTGCGTTGGTGATGCTAAAAATTAGATGATGTCTTAGCGCTGCACAAAGGTAAGAGTTGCACTTATATGGATCTTCAGTTTGCTTTTAAAAACAGAATGAACATCCTACCTTCCCCAACCAAAAAATAACCAATAAATGAAATGGTGCTTCCATAAGTAGATGCAGTGGTTGCTTTTACCTAGCGTGAAATTTCCAGTAGCCGTGGTTACTATTTTCATGTGCATATTCTCTTTACCAGTGCCCCAGTCAACCACAAAACATTTTGTATTGTATTCTGGAGTCCAGGTGACAACTGCATTAGTTCCCTGGTGTTTGACATGGATTTGGCCAGGCAAGTCTGTGAACAGATACACCATTAGAGATCAACAAATAGGAAAGCAGTTTTCTCCTTTCTTGCTTGCTTTCTCTTTTGCTGTTGCTCAAAGATTATTCATTAAGGAGTTATTATTGCAGGTGACCAGTATAATAAGGTTTATGCTAGTTCGTCAATAAAGGAAACTTAGCATCTAGCATTTTGCAACAGTCTCTGGGAGCTCCAGTGTTAATTGCTGTTCATGACCTTTAATTTCCCAAAATCTGAAAAGGGGAAATGGCAGTTCCAAGCCTCAGGACGAGGAAGCCTGATGATGCTAAATAACCTCCTGTGAGCTGCTATTAACTGCTATACGTAGAGCAACTGTGAGATAGTGCTTACCTGGGGGAGAAGGAGAAGCGGCTGATTATGGATTATAGCTATATACTTTCGTATTTCTTATACTTTGCATTTTCTGCAAGGTTCTTAAACATTTTGACATTTTAAGAGGAAGATTATCAAACTAGGAAAGACCTTCTAACTGAAACTAATGGGCAGAAGAGCAATCTGTCATTTTGGGGTAAGAAGTGGATCTTGTGGCACATCAACAAAATTCTCCATTATGTCTCCTGTTTGAAAACCAGTATAATAAAGTCAAATTAAAGAAAATGGTTGCATTAGCTGAGGAAAAATTGTTCATACTGAGAAGGAATTTATCTTGGGAACATACTTCAGGCATGTATCTTCCCAGTAATTCATTACAATCTTTAAAAAATCTTACTTTGGAAGAGAGAGGTTTTTCTTATATTGCAATAACTATACCTCAAGATTATAACAAATGAAACTAGTTCATATTATTAGAAAAACATTGTTAAATAGTTTTATTGTTTAAATGAAAAAAATGTGTACTTAGACAGCACAAACTATTACAACTTCATTGGAATATGAAATATTGTCCTGGTTTTTAGCTGAGGCAGAGCTAAGTTATTTTTTAATAGCTAGGAGAGTGCTGTATTTTGGTTTCAGCATGGGATTTGTTATGAGAGGAACATTGATAACATACCAATGTTTTCATTTTTGTTGCTGGAAGTGAAGGACTTTGTGTTTTGTTAGTCTACAAGCCCATGATCTAGCAGGGGTGAGCTAGCCAAGTGCTAGCCAAGTGAAACCACCGTGCATGTATGTCCTATCTATTCCTCCTCCCATGTGCCAGTAGGGGCAATACTGAAATAAAGGACAGTAGCAGGGCTCTTAATAGTTACTTAGCTTGAAAACCTAGATTTGCACGTAATTCTGTGAACTTGGTTTAAACCGGTGGCATCTACTTAACTTTGAGTATACTCATAAGCCCTTTCGATAGGTAGATCTAGCACACAGTTATTTCTTTAGAAAGAAATAATAAATTTCTTTAACAAGAAGTACTAAATGGAATGTTAAATTTCTTAGTCTGTTAGTTAACTTTTATCAAAATCTTTTCTTAAGAAATAACATTGGCTCTCACTATACAAAAATTTCAGTCTAATAAATATTCAAGACAATGCTTAACTGTATCCCAAAGACTGTCAAAACATAGTCTAGAGATTGTGCATAAACCTTCTCCACCACTTGAAGGAATGAATGATAAGGTAAGCACCTGTTGCAGGGAAGTCTGGGATGATGTAGATAGCTTGTGGAGATTCTCCTGCTTTGTTATAGGCGGAAATATTAACTCTATAATAAGCCATGGAGATGTTTAGATGAACTTTTCTGTCCTTTAGAAAGATGCGATTTAATGAATCCCTGCAACTGTTGGGTATTCTTTCCACATTAACATAATATCCAAGGATGTTCTCACTTTGTGTTACCTAGTAAGAGGAAAAACATTATTATTCTATAAATGTTATTACATCCTGTGCAGAAAATCAAGAGAAATTAAATTGTATAAAAAAATATCACCTATAATGATAGGGATAAAATCATACAGTTTTAATTTTGCTATTAGGAATAAATGGAGCAAAGCATTCCCTTAAAATTAAGAGCATGCTTAAATTGAGAGGATTTAAGCACAGGATTAACTGTTTTGCTAAATTGAGATCTTAGTTGTGTGCATCCAGTCAGTAATAACAGCAATGAAGCAGCTGTAATGTTCTCTACATTTCACTGGAACATACTCCTCGTAATTAGGAACTTGGAGATTAATGAGAGGTGCTTAATTGCAATTTATGCCTCTGAGAATCTTGATCTACTAGGCTCTGTTAGGCATCTGGTCTCTTTGAGGATAAATACTAGTAATTATACTACAACTTTGGCACATGTTATATATCCATTGATAAAATTTTTTAGGTGGTGATAGTTCACCTGTTCTATTACTGTACTAATCTTCATGAGAGACTGGAAAATGAGTGCACAGAAATGGACATTACTGCAATCTAGACAGAAACTAAACTTGATACACGAAGGCCTGTGCATTCTGCAAGGATTACATCTGATATCAATCTTGTCTGTTATTTCTTGGTACAAAATTAATAGTGTGGAGATATCACAAAGCCTGGAGATCAGTTTATCTTAATTAAATAATTGGATACTTTTGGAGAAACACAGACAGGATGACATTCAGTAATTTAAAAGGCAGAGACACGTGTTGAGAGGAATTTCTGGTAAAGCTGGAAGCTCTTAAAGTGGAAATAGAAGTTTTTCCCAGGATAAGGGAGGAAGAATTGCTGCCATTATTTGAAGTTCTGGTAAAGCTGCTGGGGGAATAGTGTTATGGTTCTCTCAGCAGTCTTTGAAACTGGAAAAGGTTTCTACATAGGAGAAAAAATTCCTAGGATATGTGAAATATGATGTCTATTTGCACACGAAGAAAGTAGTAGAATCTAACTTCCTTAGCTTAGCAAAATGAGACTGGCAAAGACTAGCGCTGCTCTATCTTGTGCAGTGCTGCAGTAGGCCCTGTATTATTTGCTGCCATGAAAGCAACACATGTTCCTGGTTGGGTGTTTAGACCTGAAACCAGCTATCACCTTGTGCCTGTTGATCCAAACTGTGTAGAGATTACTCACTGAATGTTATCAAAACCAGAAGAGCTATGGCTAGCCTTTAAGCTGCTTCCTTTTTTTCAGATTGGCTTAAACAAGTATGGCAGCAGAGCCAAAGATTTTTTTTTTTTTTTTTGCTCTACATTTAACGTATTAATTACTGAGTGCACTCCTTCCCTCTGCCCCTTACATGTTTGTTGAAGCCATCTGGACTTGAATCTTGTTTGATATAATAGACTAGTGCAAAGGTTATCCAGAATGAAGGTTATACCCCTAATGCTATATTTCATATTACTTCTTTAACTAAAGCATTTAGATGGAAAATCATTTTGTCTTTTAGCTTAACATTTAAAATTGCATGTACAGTCTATTATTTTATCACAGAATGAATAATTTACTGTGCGTCTTTGCCTTCTTCTGCAGGAGATAAGGGGAAAAGGTGATCTCTCATCCTTATCAGGAGATGAGGTGTCATTTCCTCTGCTGTCTTTTCTTTGCCTTAACAAAAACAAATGGGGTAACTACAAAACTTTCCACATCTTCTGACATTTTAAAACTCTGCCAGTCTCTGTCCTTTATGCCAGGGATGTCCCCAATGGCAAACTTCCTGGGGTTTGTAGACCCTCTTTCTCTCAGAATCTAGATAGAATTAATTAGTTTCTATGCAAACACCTCCAGTAACACCTTGCTCGTTGGAATTGCCCGTAGGGCCCTTGACTATACATTCAAAACTGTTGGTTGTTCATTTCTCACCAAGAGAACCTCAGCTGGTAAAACTGACCGATCTGCTGTAGTCTATCAGCTGATAATGGGTCCTGCTGCAGCAGAGGGGGTGTCTCTGATGTGTAGGTTTGAACTTTAAATGTCATTATGGGAAGCATGCAGCTAGATGCTGTTCTTTTCAGCCAGAGGCTCTTTTTCCATCCTGATTATAATGTAATTGCACTTTTGAATTGGTAAATTGGTAGATTTACCAAGCTTTTCTAAAAGGTTTTAGTCTCTCAAGAACATGAATGCTCCTTAGGGACACGTGAAGAGCTAGGTGTGTCACTTACATGTGCTAAAGTCTTAGGAGGATCTTTCAAGGAAAACTTAATTCTAAGAGTTTGAGGCACACCCATTTTTTATGCAAGCTGCAAATAATCTGTGTTCTGGTCAATGATTTTGAGCTCAGGGATTCCTGGTTTAATAAGTTTTCAAGTTTATAAATTGGTGTAGTATTTCCTTGCTAGTTTCTGGCACCTAAAACACCACCATACAAATGCAGTGAATCCTCAAGCAAGTATACAATATTCAATGCCTTTTGCTTATACAGTGTAGCCTCAATACAATGAGAAAGTCTATTTTTTCCTATAAAATAATAAATTAATAGCACAGACAAAACAGAAGGTACACCGACTGAAAGTGAACATTACCTCCCACTTCAGAAGAACACTTCTTCTGCCTGGAGAGATTTCGGTAGTTGCATTATATGATATTCTTGGTTTGTTCATGAGTTCTGGTAAACATGGAAAAAGGTGGAAACATGCACTCATATGAATCAGTTTGATCTTTGTATTTTCAACACTATCTGACAATGCTATTTCATATGACACAAGATTTGAAAAGGCTGTTACATTTCTGTTTATTCCCATATTCTGTTTATTCTGTTTATCCCCACAACTATAGTGAAAAGGCTGTTACATTTCTGTTTATTCCCAGTAGGACACAACTATATTTCACTTACTGTGAGGGACCAAAATCTCTTTACTCCAAATGCAAACACAGTGGAGACCATCCTTGGCTATGCATCTGAGCTGAACAGTGTATGAAGACATGGCATTTAAATTCAAAATGGTGACATTGACGGCTTTACTTTCTACAGGCACCTAAAAACAAATTACATTTCATTTCTGTGTCAGCAATCAAACATAATCTTATATTAACTACTTTCTCAGCCAAGAACCAGTTTCTGACTGCAGCTCAAAGTAAGGGTTCCTATCATCAAAGAGGAATTACTACACATTTTAGCCAATGTATTCTCATTCTTTCAAGGAGCCCTCTCTTTTTCATGAACTCTTTCTGCTCAGTCAGGCCATGTAAGCAACAGTTTAGGTCTAAATATCACTTTTAAAATCAATTAGACATTATATAGACTGAAAAATGATCACTTAACTCTGAGCCTTGTTGGCATTCTGAAGAACACAATGTCAAGGTCAAATTAAATATATATATATAAAAATATCCCCTTATTCTCAAATGTTACAGTATGTCTAAATAGATCAATGTGGCTGATGAGGTAAGGAACGTGGCTGGACTGAACATGTGGTGACCTGTGCTTTAGCACCACAGAAGTAATGTGCATCTGCAGCTGATGATGGCACTGGAGCTCCTGTGACTGTACAGAGAATGGACATGAAACAAACACGCCATCTGTGTCTAAGGAAATCCCTGAGCTGAAAACTGTAGGACAAAATATGATAGCAAACTGTTGCTATGTGCTTGAATGGTTTTACAGTCTTTCCCAGACATCCACTGGTGGCTGTTACCAGAGCACAGTATCCTGCATTAAATGGACCTTTGGTCTGATCAGTTCTAGGTGTCATGATGTTTTTTGGTAGAATTCTTATTGCCGATTGAAATATTTGTTTTAGCATCTGTCTGCTCTGAAGTTTTGTTTTCTTAATTACATATATTTCCTAAAAAAACCCTCACTCAAAACCCGAAACAAAACCAACAAAACCCTACCCAACTAAATACCCCACTGTTCAGTGACCAGCTCTTCTCTTGGGTTTTCTGCAGTGCTTTCTTTTTTTACTAAAGTTAGTCACCTTTGTATACTTTTATTAATCAAAGTAGCTCAATCGCAAAAAAAACCCAAACCAAAAACCCACAATACACAATATTACAGAAAGACTCCAAGTCTACAGAACAAGAGGGCACTGCAATGGATTTAATACCCAAGTGTGAAATTACATTGCATATACATTAATCCTACTCTTGATAAACACTATTTCTCAGCTAGTTTTATACATCCTCTGTGTTTGTATGCCCACACTCCCCCTTTCCCTCCGGTCCCATCTGTAAATGTAGCTTATGTTCATATGATTGTGAAGAGTTCACAGCATCATATGGGACATGGGAGACAGTGAATACTCATGACCCGTAGTCTTTCAGTATGTGGTCATTCTCATCACCCAGTGTGGCTGTCTACCAGTCCTTCACACTACTAGCTTGAATACCCTGTCTTCAGAATCTGTAGGACATGCATTTTTACTGTTCTTAACTCTTAACTCTCTGTTCTTTCACACACTGTGTACCAAACTGTCTGCACATAGTTATCTATCTATTGCATTACTGAGTGGATCATGCTTGGGTATCTGGCTGTCCTGGGATGGTCTAGGACTTGTATGTCAATGAACAAGGTTACCCTTCCAAGACTTGCACTTCCTTTGTACTAAGACTAAACTTTTCTTACATGGGCCCCTCATGGTACTCCTTCTGAAGTGGCTAAACAAGGTGGCAGCTAGCTACAAGAGAAATGGAAAAAATATCATAGGTCTTCTGATATAAAGGGAAGAACGTGGGAGGTTCTAGTGGTACAAAAGAAGCAAACAGACTCCTAGGAGAGCAGAGGTGCCCAAGAAGTGGGAACAGTTGCCTTTTAGACAATTTTCTTCTTGGCGTCTGTTCTACCTAATAACACATATTTTTCATCCAACTACAGATAACAGAGCTTGAAAACTAGGCAATTTCAGGGACTCAGTGATAAAAATAATGTGTATGTGCATGCCTGCTGGTGAAGCCTTTGTATATGCTGGATGGCAAGGGGCAGGATAAGCAGCCTGCTGCACGTAGGTGTTAGAGAAATTATAACTGTTTTGCCACCTCTTTCTTAGTTCCTTTAGTTTTAGGTACTATCCTCTTGCTACACCATATTCTCACAGTTGCACATGATAAAATGCATCTGGAACTAATCCTGTATCACAGAGGAATTATTTCCCTTCTTGTCAAAGACGTAAATCTGGAAAACTGTTGCAAAACAAGTGTGTAATATATGAATTGTTGCCTTAAAAATCACAGCAATCTGATCTCTAATCAGTTTGAAAACTTAACAATACCAGCAAAAAGAGTGATATTTCCCATTGCTTAAAGTGTAATCAGGATTTGTATTTGTACAACATTTCTGATATCCTCTTCAGCTTTTGCATTGCTGATGGTGGTAGTGTTTCATTGATGGGTTAATGAACCAGCTGACATGCTGTTCTGTTTTTTCTGCATAAAAGTATTAATCTTTCTTTCCCAAACAGATCTGTTAGAACAAAACTAAGAGACCTTTGTGAGATTTGCCCACAAATTGTCTGCACGCTGTGCCTCCTTGCTATCCATGTTATGTGTGCTCTGCAGTAGTATCCTGCTGATGTCCTGCTGTACGTGCTATGTACTGTTGAGCTGATAGTAAGGCACCTCGTGTTCTCAAGTGATTGCCATCTGGAACTACTTACCAATGTCCACTGAGTGGTCTCTGTGAGTGCCTCTCTGTATCTCAGCTCATATGGTGTAGGAGTTGCTGGCAGGTCCCACTTTATTATCAGTTGGTTTGTGATCTGATGAGCATTTATGTTAGATGGTGTCAAGCACTTCCCTAAAATGGGAAGCATGCAGCTGTTACAAATGCAAGAGAAGTGGGAAAGCTTCAGTAATCATGTCTCTCAGGTGCAGTTTAAAATGAATAAAAGAGTCGGCACAGAATACTGAACACTAAAAGACTTTTAAAAGACTGAAAAAAAAAATTACTACATCTTTATGTTATCAACAAAATAGGGCTTTTCCTCTTGCTTTTCTTTTGTGAATGCTTCTACTGATTCCGGGAAGACCCTAAGCCTATGCTGTTCTGACTGAATCTGAAAGGCAAAATCAAAATGGGAAGAGTATCTATACTCATTAATTGTATAAAAAATTTACAGAACATCTTCCAATGTCAGCAACCGTATTTAGCTGTATAATTGTAAGTGCAAATATGTTTTTGTCTTTCCCTCTAGTAAACACAAGATGGCCAAAAGCCTCCAGAGGAGATCATAGTGATAATTTGGGTTGTGCTTGTAGTGCCCCCGACCAGTGAGAAGCACGTTTTTTTCTTGGACCATGATTACTCCGAGAAGGTGAAGTTTTGGGAAGCTCTTGAAGTTCTCAGTGATTAGATACTCTAGGGAATCTTTAAATAAACATCTAAAGGACACAGTTGATAGGATTTCTTTTTTCATGTCTCCCCTGAAGCACTGTGTAATGGGTAAATTGCCTTCAAAAAGAGTTGAATTTTGAAAAAGTTTCTCAAAATGCTAATGCTTTATAACAAGGATTCCTTAAGTTCATGGTACTGAGTCAACCTGCTCTTTAAAAAGCAATAAAGAAGTTCAGAAAACCATCAGAGAGCACAGGGTGCTGGTTAAGTACTGTACACAAGTATCACTATACATTTTCCTGGATATCACTATTTTATAGTCTAGTAAAAGATTTAAAGTAAAAATTTTCTCCCATAAAAGCTGATAGACTTCTGCTATTGGCTTCAGTAAAGATTTCATCCAAGGAAGCCAAACTGCAGCTTAGTTCTCTGAATCAGTAAAAGTAACAAGTGTATTTTGGGAGTGACAATTTTGGAAATCTTTAAGAAAATGCTACCACTGCTTCAGCTGGTCATTGCAGTAACACAACTTGTGAAGATGCTGTACCTGCTTTGCTCGGCATAACTGAGATGTTCTTTCCATTCACACAGCTGTCATGGGCGTAATTCACTACTACCCAAACAGATGCAGATCGCTTCATGTAGAGATGCTTTCGTTCTATCGTGATAGAAGATGATGATGTGTTTTGTTGAAAAAGTTTTGGTATTCTGTCCCTTCAGAGAAAAGGAAAAAGAATGAAAACCAAATATTTTTACTGGATAATAGTTGATCTTTCCTTCCATTGTCCCAGAAAGCATCATTACAGCAACTGATAGTTTTACAGGTACCTATATACGAAATTCAGCATCTTAAAATCTTGAAGGTGAGGCCCGAGCAGCTTGAAACAGCAAATGTAATTCTACTACCCTAGTAACCCTAGCAAATTTAAATGCGCAAATCCTAGCTCTGTGATGAACTTCTACATTCGCTAAACTTGGAAGGAACAGCATGATAAAACAAAGGCCATAAAATCTGATAGCCTTCTTTTGTACTTACAGTGGGATATAAAGAGCATTAGAAGGTATGAAATTAGGTTTAAAATTACTTCATAAAGTCTACCTGCCACCTACAGTAGGGGCACCTAAATTCCTTTTAAACAGTAAAATTTCCCTGAAAAAATTGCCTGAATCTAAATTACCACAAAGGTATGAAAAACTTCTTACGAGTTATATGCCTGTCTTCTGACTTTTGTTCCTGCAAAGTGTCAGTTTGAGAGAGATGTTTAAATGCCAGCTCAGTCCTCAGCCCTCTAGACTTCCTGGTGTACCTAAAGTACACAGCACAGAAACTCCAAGAAGTTTAAGGCCTTACATAGGAGGCTGTCTTGTTCTGCCTAGGTTTTTTTCCCCTGTCTCTCTCTCATTTACTCTCTGCCATATGCGGGAGAGATTTTTTTCAAAGTTAAAGCTGTGTCAGTTTATGTTCTTAAAGAAATGAGCCAGCACACTAATTGCCTTCCTACAGAGTTCAAGTATTAAGTGTGCTGATCATGACACAATAGTTAATAACTGAACAAGAACACTTGAAGGTTCTCCTATCTTCTGCTTCAGACTAGTTGTGAATCAGCCACTACTATTCCAGAGCATGATTTTGAATGCTTAGATGGAACTTCCCTGTGGGAGTGTTTTTCTTGAATCCTTTTCTTCCTGACAGCTAAATCATAAGGAGCAAGGAAAAAGAACAAATTCAATGTCAAACTGATGTTACTTGCAGAAAGGGCTAATGCTAGGAGAGCAAAAAGCCCTTTCACATGTTTTTGTTTTCCTTTTAACCCAATAAAAATTGAGAAAATAAGTTTTTCTTCTAGACCATGGGGCTGAAGCCTAGGAAATTGAGGTTCAAGTCCTTAGTCTGGATTGGGAAAATCAGCACCTCTATGACATAATTGCCTTCCTCCTCCCTGACTCATCTCCTCTTTCACTCTTTTTTTGCCATGTCTATTCATAACATCAACCCTGCAGCCCAGGAACAGCACAGTCTGATTATGGCTGAGGACTCTTTAAGAGTAACTGGCTTACAAATACTTCAGCTGATAGCATCTCTACAAAGAAGCAGAACTGTTTCACAGGTACTTCTCCCTTTCCAAGAAACTGGGAGACCCAAGAGGCAAGACAGCAAATCTGTTTGGTACCAAAAGGGGTTTGGTACTTACTGCAAGTGGGTACCTGCTGCTGCTTCCAATGGGAAAATAGTGAAGGTAATGGGGGGAGTAACCTTTGCTCCTCTGCAATGTACAGATCACCCTGGGGATTTTCGCAGTGTAGTGACATTCCCTTGGCTTTAGGAGATGCTCCTAACCACAGCTCTTTTTTTAATGTGGACTGGTGGGTTATGTGGCAAATTAATCATAGAATGGTTTGAGTTGGAAGGGACAATTAAAGACCACCAAGTCCAACCCCGCTGCAGTGAGCAGGGACATCTTCAACTAGGTCAGGTTGCTCAGAGCCCCAAAGTCCAACCTGACCTTGAATATTTCCAGGGATAGGGCATCTACTGCCTCTCTGGCCAACCTGTTCCAGTGTCTCACCACCCTCATTGTAAAAACTTTCTTCCTTATACCTGGTCTGAATCTCCCCTCTTTTAGTTTAAAACCATTACCCCTTGTCCTATTGCAAATTCTGAGTATCAGTACCCAGTGTACCCCATGATACAGTCTCATGGCAAAGATCACGTCTTCTAATCTCACTTCTCTTTTTCTAAACATACCCTTAATCTCTTACTCTTAATTCAAAGATGTAGATACAAAATGACAAAAATCCATTTTGTAATGCAGGTACTGAGACAGAAATCTGCCTTTTTTTTTTCTTTTTTTTTTTTTTTTTAACAAACCAATAGGCAGATATTGATTTAATCTGCCTATCTACATTTTACTCAGCTTCTTTGTTTTAGCTTTCTCAAAAAGGGCACAACTGAAAATCCCCATATCTTAATGTAATCAGTTTAAGATTAACTCTACAAGTTCATTCCATCTCTTAAACCAATACTCGATAATTCAGAATTGCAAAAAAATACTTAAAGATCTATTTTTCTTGTGTGCCACATCTGACATCTCCTTGCATGCATGGTATAACATATAGTGTATAGTAAAAACCAGTTTAGTGTCTATTATTTTTTTTACTTTGAATGCATTAGTGTTTAATATTCAATGCAAGTTGATAGATGCAAATAAAAGTAGTTGATTAAGGTGATCTCTGGCAATAGTGTATAAAACAGTGTGTTGGAGGCATGGAAAGATATATGACTCTCTTTATTGAGTTTGCATGACAAGGTTTTGGTAGTGGTGGGGGCGCTGCATGAGTAGCTTCTGTGAGAAGCTACCAGAAGCTTCCCCCACATCTGACAGAACCAATATCGGCCAGATTCAAGACGGACCCACCGATGGCCAAGGCTGAGCCCATCAGCAATGGCAGAAGTGCCTCTGTGATAACATATTTAAGAAGGGGAAGAAGACTGTGCAGTTGCAGCCAGAGAGAGAAGTGAGAATTTGTGAGAGAAACAACTCTGCAGACACCAGGGTCAGGGAAGAAAGAGAGGGAGGAGGTGCTTCAGGCACCAGAGCAGAGATTCCTCCGCAGCCCATGGTGAAGATCACAGTAAAACAGGCTGTCTCCTTGCAGCCCGTGGAGGTCCATGATGGAGCAGATATCCACCTGCAGCCTGTGAAAGACCCCACACTGGAGCATATGGATGCCCAAAGAGACTGTGACCCCATGGGAAGCCTGCATTGGAGCACACTCCTGGCAGGACCTGTGACCCCATAGAAAGAGGAGCCCACAGTGGACCAGGTTTTCTACCAGGACTTGTGACCTCGTGGGGGACCCACGCTGGAGCAGTCTGTTCATGAAAGGCTGCACCCTGCGGAAGGGACTCATGCTGGAACAGTTTGTGAAGAACTGCAACCTGTGGGAAAGACCCATGTTGGAGAAGTTTGTGGAGGACTATCTCCTGTGGGAGGGACCCTGTGCTGGAAGAGTGTGAGGAGTTTTCCCCCTGAAGAGAAAGGAGCAGCAGAGACTACGTGTAATGAACTGACTGCAACCCCCATTCCCTGTCCCCCTGTGGCTCTGCAGGGTAGGAGGCAGAGCAATCAGGAGTGAAGTTGAGCTCAAGAAGAAATATTTATCATTATCCTACTCTGATTTAATTGGTAATAAATTAAATTATTTTTTTCCCAAGTCAAGTATGTTTTGCCCATGAGGGTAACTGGTGAGTGATCTCCCTGTCTTTATCTCAACCCACAAGCCTTTCATTATATTTTCTCTCCCCTGTCCAGCTGAGGAGGGGAGTGATAGAGTGGCTTGGTGGGCACCTGACATCCAGCCAGGGTCAACCTGCTGCACTCTTGCCAAATCAATACATATTGATGAGATGTGAAGAAAGATTTTGACCAGTATTGTGTAACAACCTACAATGTGATGAAATATGTTGGACTAAAACTGGCAGGTATCAGGAATCATGCTGCACAGCAATGACAGCTTTTTATTTTCTGAAATTACTTTTAGACTTACCATTTTAAGAATATAGTATAATTAATCATATGTGAAGTGCTGGGCACAGGCAGCCAGGTACAGGTTAGGTCCTCACTTAATTCTTTGTAGCATACCAATTCATTGTCCCAATCTGCAAGATGAAAACAAATGGACTGGAAAAGACCCATCACAGGCAACTGTTTACCATTAACTGGTGTAAGGTGACTATGAGAAGCAAAACAAAAGACAAAACAAGCCTTTTGTGCAGTAAAATAAGAACTAGTTGTATGAGTCCTTATGCCATGTTTACTCGTAAGGCAAGTTGTTCACTAGTGTTTAGAACAAGGGACAAAGACATTTAGAAAGATTAAACCTCACCAGACGTAATGTTCCCAAGTAAAAACTAGTTTTCCCACATGAAAGTAGAAAAGGATAATTCTTCTTGTGTTTTATTATGTGATTACTAGCTGTTATGTACCCAACAACATAGTGCTGAAATGCTTACTATGGTGTTTCCTACAGCTTTGGTATTGTTGTACCTTTGAACTGTGTTTCTCTCCTATAATAGTGACATCTTGCTTGCTGCTTGCCCCTGCACTTATTTAAAGCTTAATTATTTTTTTTTTCAATTCTGAATGAATTATCCCTTGAATTTCTGCAAAATCTATTGCATTCTTTGGCACAGAAATTGCAGAAGTAACTTGAATATATTCAAGGAAGGAAGCATTACTAGCTTTTGGTCCTCTGCTTCAAGGAAACCTATTGCAAGGTAATCTTAAACCAGATGACAGAATGACTGTGAACGTCTGCCCTAAGAGGCCTTGGATTTTTATCTCCCAGCTCTGCTCTGGTCTCACACCATTCCTATCTGACTGAGTGCCTGTCCTAGCACTGTGTTTCTGGAAGTGCTCAATCGTTTGCTGAAATCTGTAAAAACCATTTGCTTCTGGTGGGTTTCTCTGGATCTGGGGAGCAAGCTCCTTCCCTGAGGGAGTCGCTGTGGTTTGGGAATCCTAGAGAGCCAGGAGCATCTGCCTTGCACAGGAGGGAGGCACTCTTCACCCACAGGATTATAAATTAGAGTTGGCAACAGCTCTGCCTGGAGCAGCTTATTGACTCTTAAACACATTTTTGACATTTAAACACATTATAGACATTTTTGAAAGTATTAGCCAGCACTGACTGAATGCACCCTTGTGAAACATCTTAGAAATTGATGCCATGCAACTGAGTTGGGGAAAGAAGGGAGAGGGGGACTGCATTTTAGTGAGCAACACCAGGGGCCAATGTGACATTTCCATAATTTCCAACTGGCAAGAATTACTGTGGAGTTCCTTGCAAAGCATTATGCATTGCAGTGTAGGGCTAATTACCAGAAGTAGAACTGATTGACTAGACTCCAAAATTACTCCAAAACCATCAGTCTTCTCTGTCTGGAGTTCAGAATAATGCACTAATGCTGAAGCAAAAAAATATGCAGTTTATACCACTAGCTTCATAACGATCACATTATAAAGCAAGAGGAGCATAAGTTTATCTGCAAAATGACTCATGCTTAATTTTTGGAAAGAAAAATATGGGGGTTTTTTGCAACTGAATATTTTTCAGATGAAAGGAAATTAACCTGATGACATTCTTAAAGGAACTTAGTCTCTAGCATTTAATCTTATTTCTGTATTTTAAAAATCTCTTATCAGAAACAGTAGTGATAAAATATGACTGTTCTCCTTTTGCTTTGTGTCTCACTGTCTGAACTACTAGTTCAGAAGAATCAGCTATGATGTCTCAAAGTACCACCCACACTTTTAAAAAAGACCCAGATTTTTTTTTTTTTTTTTCTTCAGAAAAGTAGATAAAGTTCTCAACAGGTACAGGATACTTAAGGTGATAAAAATTATTTTTTCCTGATTAGTAGAGTCACATGTTAGATTTATACCTGTTAGATTTAATGACTTGCCAACAGGCTTATGCATCTTGAATATGAAATGTTTTGCTATTTGACAAGTAAATCCGCATTATCTCTGGAGTTGGTGTTACAGCATGGTTGTGGTATCTCAAAACCTAGGTTATGAGACAAAAGATCAGTCCTCCTCTTTTCCTTATTCAGAGCCATTTCTTCCTACAACCTGAGTTACAGATTATCCTCGTTATTCTATTCATCATTCAGATGGCAGCTGTATATTTAAGTTAAAAACTGATTTGGACCAAAAAGTGCGTCAGATGAGTGTAGCTCAGTCTTTAATACCCTCACCTTATGACAATTCCTTTCTCCTACTAAAAGAAATGTGCTTTTCTAACAAAGTTATGCTGCATCAGTTTAGGTGTGTGCAGCTTCCTTTCAGGAAGGAGGAAATCACGCCTTCCATGTTTCTACAGCAATGTGAATAATTATTAAATTCTTTGCTTTCCTAGTCTGACCACCAAACCAAATTTGGCCACCTCACCCAGGGACGCGTTGAGCTAGCAACTGGGCAAAGCAGCAACTGCTTTCACATTCTCCTCCTCTTTTACTTTGAATTAAGCTTTTCATTTACTTGATGTTTCCTTTTGTTGTTGTTTTAAAAAAACAGCTGAAAACAAAACCTTTTTCTAACTGCTGTACCACTTCACGTCAATATATTTGTAACATACTGCTCCTGAAACTATTTGAAATAATAGCTTTGGAGAGAGTGACAGGAAAGAAACATCTTCACTCTTTTACTAAATTTCTATTAACTTACTCCCTAAGTAATTTATATTAACTGAAATCCAAGTGGTGACCATGGTGTTGCAGACCTGTCTCTGCTTATAGAAGAACAAGGGGTTGTATTGTTCCTCATGTTCCCAGGCTTTCTCTAAAATATTATAGTATTACAACAGATTAAGAAAAAATAGTAGATTCTGTATGTGGAAATAATGTATTAGTTTAATTAACATCGTAATGCACATCTCTGCTGCCAATACACTGAAGTTCTGTTAATTTCTCAGGGTGAACACAATGGATGTTACACACTGGTTTGTTTTGTTTTTTTTTTTCACTTGTCCTATTTGTGGGTATTAATGTCCAAATGCACATCCAATTTTATCCTAGTGCTTTTTTTTTTTACTATACTGCTTCCCCTTAAAGAACATGCATGGTATTGGTTCCTCCCAGCCCTGCAATAGTACTAGTCCTGTGCCATGACTGTGCTCCAAGAGCTATGCAAAGAAAGAAAAAAAAAAGTATCTGTTCTAAAGACACCACAATCCAGTTTCTTCTTTTTTTTAAAAAAAAAAAAAGCTAAGTTTTTTTTCACTCTTGAACTTTTTGTCTTTCTTCTTGTATATCTGGTGTTCTCAGTAATACTTCAGTAGAATTTAATCTGATTGTCTAATAGCAAGGACTCAAAAATTATCCATGGCTAATTTCAAAAAATATAGTCCCCCTGATGATGTCTTATCCAGTGCCACCATGTACTTGAAAACCTGTCTTCTCTGCTGTGGCTCTTAGCAAGCAGGATATTTCTTCCTACAATAAATTCAGTATGAAGTACACCAGATGACAAGCAGCTGCTGTGATAGTGCTACTGAAATGCACTCGTCCTTTTTGCCATTAAGAGTAATTTATTAGTTAAATGTAAAGCATAAATAATTGTCAGACATAAACATTACAGATTTTGTTGTCTTTTGAAATCACAGTAACTTGTCCAGAGACTACACACTAGACAGGATTTATTCCCAGCTGGCTGGTTACCTCTACATTGCCATGGATGCTCTCCTATCACACAGGCACATCACTCTGTGCTGTCTGGACTGCTTTTTCTCTTCAGAAATCTGCAGACATTTCTTCTCAGGTAGAATCTCTCTTGCCTGGCACCTGCAGGCAGTGCGGGTTGGTCCCGCAGCTCTGCGGGGTGTGGGGCCAGGAAGCCTGCGGTGGTGTTTGGCACCAAGAGCATTTCGGCTGGCAGGTTTCCTTCCACAATTACGTTTGTCCTTGCAACTAAGTAAGTATTATGTGAGAATTAAGTACCCACCTGGGAGCTGCTGGCAAAATGGAAAAGCCCAGTTTATGCAGTTGCAGGAATCTGGGGAATAAAAAGGAATTGTTTAACAAGGCAACTGTAAAAAAAATCAGAAAAAATCTCACTGACTGTTGTTTCTCCTACCCACAGAATTTAATGCAGTCTTGATTTTGGCCATACAGCCTTGCCTTTGAATAATCTTAAGAATTTTTATTATTTCTAAACAGTAGGAAGTTATGCCACAATTGAAAACTTACCTGTTGCAAATAAAAAGATAGCTGCGAGCAGAGAGTTCTTCATCTTCACTGTAAAGAAGCATAATGATTACCATCAACATTACACTATCTTCAGTCTATTTTTCACACTTCTTCAAAATTCCTATTCATTTCACTACCTATACTGTTACTGGCTGAACACAAGTAACAGGTTTATTAATGACAACGTGAAGGACACTTGAGCTCTAAGTTATACTTAGGAAATTCTAACAACCCTTCTGAAAACCAGAAAGTTTCCCCCTTTACGTTTGTAGGAAGTCACAGTGAGATTCTTAATGGTGTATGAGATATCAGCAGTGCAAACCAAATTAAGCTTCTCTAAGTACTTTTGACTCCTTTGAAAATCAGAGAATCACAGAATGGTAGGGGTTGGAAGGGACCTCTGGAGATCATCTAGTCCAACCCCCCCGCCCA
>NW_010334919.1:0-249 GCF_000700745.2 Antrostomus carolinensis | reverse complement strand
TTTGAACATCTCTAGAGATGGAGACTCCACAACCTCCCTGGGCAGCCTGTTCCAGTGCTCCGTCACCCTCACAGTAAAGAAGTGTTTCCTCATGTTTAGGTGGAACCTCCTGTGTTCCAGCTTGTGCCTGTTGCCCCTTGTCCTATCACTGACCACCACTGAAAAGAGTCTGGCCCCATCCTCTTGACACCCCCTACCCTTTAGATATTTATAAATATTGATCAGGTCCTCTCTCAGTCTTCTCTTCTC
>NW_010334918.1:0-22217 GCF_000700745.2 Antrostomus carolinensis | reverse complement strand
TCCAACTCAAACCATTCTATGATTCTATAACCACAGACATCCAGGTCAATGAGGAAAAGAGGCAGAGGAGGTGAACAGAAATTCCCCTGCAGAATTGCAGAGCAGATACCCACGTGTAGCCTCTGGAGGACTCCACGCCAGAGTGGGAGTCTGTGACCAAAAGCAGCCGTGACTATGTGGAGAGCTCACAGCAGAGCAGAATACCCTGGAGATACTCACACAAGAGTGGAGGCAGGAGACCAATTTCCAGCCCATGGAAGATCCCATGCTTGAGCCAGGGGCTGTGCCCAAAGAAGTCCATGGCTTCCTGGGAAGCTTGTGTTGGACCACTTTGTTCCTGAAGTCTTTTAGCCTATGGGAGGAACCTCATGCCGGAGTCGGGGAGAGTGCGAGGAGTTGCTCCCCTGAGGAGAAAAGGAGAAGCAGACTGAGTGACTGCAACCCCTATTCCCCAACACCCTTGAGCTGCTGGTGGGGGGAGTAGGTAGAGGAATTGGGAGCAAAGTAATTTGATCCTGGAAAGAAGGGAGGGGTGGAGGAAAGGTGTTTTAAGATGTGGTTTCATGTCTCAAAATCATACTCTGATTTGTTGGTAACAAATTAAATTGATTTTCCTTCCCCAAGTCCCCCACTCGTGACCATAACTGGTGAGTGAGCCCTCCTTGTCCTTATTTTGACCCATAAATTTCTTTGTTGTGTTTTCTCTCCCCTGTCTCACCAGCAGTGGGGGAGCAGTGAGTGAGAGTCAGTGGTTTAAACCACCACATGTGTAGGGCTGGCCATCCTTGCCAACGCTCACTGCAAGGCTCAGGAGCTGTCATTTCAATGAAGCCGTGCATTTTCCTCTTGGTTGAGGTGACTCAGAACATCCTGAGCTTGTCCAAGTCCAAAATGTTACTATGCCTTCCTCTCTTGGCCTCTTTCCAGCCTGTAAAGTTGGACCATTAAAGATGTCTTGAATAATAAACCTCTCCTGTAGGATGTGGAAATATAGGTCCCAGATACTTGGTTTTATAGAATCATAGAACGGTTATGGTTGGAAGGGATCTTAAAGATTATCTAGTCCCCCTGCCATGAGGAGGGACACTTTCTACTAGAGCAGGTTGCTCAAAGCCTCATCCAGCCACTTCATTGCTGTTGTCCAAAGAAGTAATCTTAAGTGCAGCAAGCTTTATAATATCATATTTCTTTGATGGAAATGTCCTTGCACTGATGAAAAAATTAACAGAGCCTGGCAGGTTTGGGTTACAATGTGGTAGCAGCAGAGGTACAAGGAAGAAGGCTGGAAAATTAATTCCATGGGTTTTGCATAGTTTGTGCCTTTGCAGGTGGTCTTGAATTTGATTTAAACTTAGAATGATTGCCCTTGGGGTGCTGGGTAAAACATCAGTAAACGTTAGTATTGACTCCACAAAGAGGTCATATTGAGATCCAGGTTATTTATTGCTGCATTAAACAATCCTTCTTTCATCTTGTCACTGGCAGCCTGTTTGATAAAGTTTAACCTTTTTTCTCCTGCTCCTTTGAATGTGACTTTTCCTACTGTGTAATACTAATTTGAATTTTTGTCACTGTAGTAAAGTCCTATATGTATGTGTATTTTGGTGCAAATGTGGTTCCGTATCCTATTCTGGGAGCAAAACCCAATCAACTACCTAACTGAAACTGTTCAGTTCTGTAGTACTCAGTAGGCATTTGAATTCTGTTGCCATTAATAAGTGTGAAACTTGTAGATAATTTGTGTAGAGATCACAAACTGTTACTGCTCCCCTTAAGCCCCAAAAGTTCATATGAGCATAACATTGTGGGATGCTGTTTGTCTCCTCAAGTCTATGATACATAAGAAATTATTTTTTCACAGAGCTGCCGGATAACAACGACCAAGTGGGGAATGTAGGTGACCAAAATAACTGTAGAGGAGGAAGCAAATGCTGACAAACAAACAAAATAGGCTCCCATTCAACAGTCAAATGGATAGCAAATGTTTCCATTAATTGTTAATAATCTTATTCTAATGAGGGAGTTTATGGGCTGAGAATAGGTGACCTAGCATTTTTTTTTAAATAAAAGAAAAACATACAGCTAATAGAATATTATTTAGTTTTATGAACATAAAGATCTCATAGATTTACTGTAACCAAAGGCAATTTCCAAAGGAACTACTCTTAACAGAGACATGCGATCTTTAATTTTGAAACAATTCTTGCATTAATTGGAAGATTATATTTTTGCCACACAAAGTTGTTTTCTTAACCTTTGTACTTCAGTGTTTCCTCATTATCTTCTCAATAAGAATTTTTTTGTTGTTGTTTTGTCACTCAGGAAAAAGGTATCTTATTATAATGAGTTACAGATGTGAACAAGAGGTCTCTGCATAAGAATATATAATTGTAATGAAGTTTTTTCCAAGGGATTCCTTGTCTTTAGAAATTATTTTGCCATTATCAGTGAACCTGAGAGCGCACAGTCATATATATGCTATTCACTGGCTTTTCAGAGGGTACAATGTAACCTGGAACACACTGAAATATCAGAACTACTCAACTATGACAAAAAAATGTCATGATTATATAAATATTGTTCTCAAGATTTTGTATTTTGAGCTGATTCTTTAAATTTTTTTATAAGCATAACTTCAATTTGGTTTTGTGCACAGCAGCTCCTACTAAGGTGTGCAGTAGGATTTACCACTTATCTTACAGTTACAATATGAAATAATTAAGTCCCTGGGTTCTGTTGCTGTGAACGTTATATATTAATTCAGCCTGAAAGCAGAATTTGGTTTTATTTGTTAATGAGGATTTTCCTGAATTATTACAATTGCTGCTTAAATAAAAGAATTTTAAACCTCAATCTTGATGTTAAATGTCTTTACTTTCTTTCCATCCATCATTTAGCAGTGACAATACTCACTTTTCTCTTCATAACAACATTTCACTGTTCTAAAACATAACTGTATTATTTGTGTAAGATCTTTGGTTCCATCTGAATATCACAAAATAACAAATACACTGTTTCGATAGTTATGGACTTTTAAGGTTTTTTTTAAATTCTTTGTCAAAACACAAATCCAAGTTTGATATTTTTTAGTATCTGAATTTATTCTGAATCACTTTGTCAACATGGAAGCCTTATACATTATATCAAGAGACTGACTGTGTTTTGAAAATGCAGGAGTAGTGAGATTTCTGAGTATTATTCTGTATCAATAAGAAATTTGTAAAAGAACAGCACAGCACCTTCAGCTGGAGAATGCTATGAAAGTGAGTCATTGTATGTGGAACCACAAGCAGACTTGCTGTGTTTAGAGAACACAAATGCTCTTCAAGTGTTAGGACTAACCTTGAAGTGATTGCTAAAACTGCAAGGGGAAGAACATTAATGAATTTTATGAGTTTCTTTTCAGACAAAGTTGTTAATCAAGATGACTTTTTTAGCTTTACAGTAAATTATTCTTAAAATGGTGAAAAAAAAATACTTTATACAACCCCCAAATAAAAGTGACTAATGTCAGAGAAATATTTTGTGGTTCCATACGGTGACAAAAAGCCAATTTTCTAAGGTCAGTCTTCAGATATACTAAGTTTTATGACTTGTTAAGTAGTTTCTGCTTTTTTTTTCCTCTCGGTATGCTTCTGTGCCCTTGCTAATTAAGACAAAGTCAAAAGGGTAACTGCACTGGGTTGTAATGTGGAACATTTAAAATACCCATCAAATTAAAAACTTTATAAAGAATTGAAAATGGTAGTCTATAAAAGAGAATTCAAACTCCAGTTTGGTATGTGTACTTTTGGTATAGTCAGTGAAATTACTTTGATAAAATGGCAGCATTTGGTGTTTGAATTCTGAATTATGAGGAAGTTGCAATATGATGTATTAACTGAGTTATTACTATTTAGCAAAAGAATAAAAAGGCCATTAGAAAGAAAATACTACTTGTTAGAAGACTTACCACACTTTCTGGGATCCCCCAGTCATGTCCGAAGTGTGAGAGTGAGAAGATCCACAGACTGTAGTCTCATAGGATACCCCAGTCTCATGTCTTCTCCCTCTACCTGCAAGTTTCCTCTGATGAAGGCTGGAAGAATTACAGAAAGTAGGAAAAGAATGAATGGGAAGCTATAGAGGTGGGTAAATCAAAGGCAGCAAGGGTTTTGGGAGGAGGTATGCACAAATTCCTATCTAGAGGAACTAAACCAAAATGTATAGAAAGGATTTTTTCAGATGATTTATAATTATCCACAGACTCATTAGTACAGGACATCCTTGCAGATAAATGTTTAGAAGGAATGAAAAAATGTTATTCATAACACTAGAAATGTTACTCTGGTTAGAAAAGATATTGAAGTTGTACTGTGCTACTTTAATAGAAATAATAGCGCTCCAGGGCATGAGCTGACTACGAAGTGATGTGGACTAGGAAGAAAGCACCCCTTTGGGCAGGTAGGATTTTGAAATCCTGACTCATGAAAGGCTTCTTTACACTTTCTTTGAAGCCTTTGCTACAGGCATAGACAGAGTATACGGTACTGGGTGGTCTACTGGCTTGTGCTACAGAAACATCTGCTTTTATGGCTTCCAGCTGGAAACAAACTGCTTTTGTATTTTCTCTTATGCTGTGAGATCCTTCATAACAACAGTTTAGCTGCGTTTCAGTTCTGAAGCTCCTGACATCATTATTATGTGTATCAAGGTGAAATAAACCCCAGTCAGCAGTCAGATTGTGAAACAAAGCCCACACAACGTGGGCCATTATTTGCTTAAACTTTTACACTTGTTCACAGTACTCTGAGCTAAGAAATACAGTTTTTATTTCTTTCATTGTATTTGTGAAATGCCTTTATCTTTGTTAACATAGAACTTGACAAAGTCTCTCTTTAATACAAAAGACATTATCTGGTTTTAGAGCTGAGATATAGTAAATGTCTACTGTGAAAATTTGTACACATTGTACTGCCCTTATTTCAGATTATTACTGTCCTAAATTTGCTGACATTTGACTGAAAAATTAAGAACTGCCTTTGTGCATTGTTCTATTGTATTAATAATATGTAGGTTTTTTTAAATATATACAGAAAAAATGCATTTAAGAATTATTTTACATGCATTCTGCTCAGCTTTATGTAAAAGGAACATTTACTTTTGTTATTCACTGATATTTCATAGGCCCATGTATTTCTCCTGTAGGTAGAAAGAGGTTTTTCTTGGTATCCACAGTATGTTTCTGCAGCTGTCCTTTAGTCAGGTAGTTTTTCCTACTGCATTGTTCTTTTTACTTCAAAGCTCAACCTTCATTTCACAACAGGCTTTTGTTTGCCAAAGCCCTGGAATTCTGCTATATATAGAAAGTAAATTTATGTGTGATGTTACAAATGTTAATATAAAGCATATTTCATATTAATGATAATATAATTAAAATTAATGCAAAGTTAGTATGAGATACATCAATTTTTGAGGATTACCAAAGCAACCATACACTTACATCAACTGTCCAAATTACTTTGTTACTGGAATACTCAACACTTTAGTAGTATAGTTTAGGACAGAAAGAGAAAGCGTCTCATTAGATTAATTTACAGATGACATTAAGGTAATCAGAAATAAATAAACAAACTAGTCAATTTTTGCTTATATAAAGCACGATTTTCAGCAGTAGTTGCTTTCAGATTCAAAGAAAACTGAATCTTCAGCATCCATGTTGCATCTTTGACGTCCTTTCAGAATCCTACTTGAAGGAAAATGCATGTATATTTCTTTAAAACTTTGCAGCCTAAAGATTCTTTCTGTTTCGTTCAACCTTCCTTCTACTGTCCACTTCCTACTGCTTTTCCCTTGTTTTTGACAGTCCCTCACATTACTGCCTCCAGTATTATTTTTTGTTTTCATCTGAGTGTGCAAAATCGGAAGACCTAAAACTGGCTGTAAGCTTGCTTTGACAATGTGAATGACAAATGAGCAAAAATTCCTATCCTCTCTTACTTCCTTCCTAAACTGCACCTTCTCCGAAATCAGGAAGTTTCAGAGCTTCAACTTACTGAATGAAGCCAGAATCTGCTTTCACTGATCTTCTCTTCTAGTTTGTCCACAAATTCTCTTGCACAAAGGTTCATGATGCATGAGTTATATTGTACATGATGTATATGGTATGTCTTTCCAGATATGTCTCTGCTCTCCTCCCTATTTATAGTAATTCAGTTGGACTATTTAATGTTGTATTTCATGTTCTTGTAAGTAAAAAAATTTGGTACTGAGATTCTATGATGCAAATGTTCATTATATCAACATTTTCTCAAATGTAGATTTATGTTCTGGCCCTCTGGTTTGCCAAAGTGGTAACTCAATTAAAAAAAATAAAAAAATAAAAAAAAATTAGGCTTTACAGAATTTAATCTTTATAAATGGCTGTTTGGTTGTAAATATATGTACTTTTTTCTAATTTTGGCATTATTACTTTATTGAGTGGAATAACAAATCTGCTTATTGCATACTATATTTATGCATTTATGTATGTTATGTAAACTGTGCCTCAGTCAGTAAGTTATCAAACAACCGTATTGACACACAACTATACAAATGGGCTGCAGTTAACATGATTAACAACTTTCAGGGTGAGCTCTAATTCAGGAAATATATACTTCCTGATATATACATTTCCTAACATATATATTCAAACTCTGTTCTTAAAAAATGGTAATCAGTAGCATTAAGGGTGCAAGTGGTCTTGACCACAGAGTTTAAGCAATCTCAAGACTGAAGCATGCAGTAATCCTATGGCATGTCTGAATAAAACAGATTCTTTTGAAGGACGAGGGGATAGATCAGTGTGCAAATATGAGTCTAAACTTCCACTACTTTGCTGACAGTTTCAGGCAAGCAAGACCATCACTAGTTGCATTAGGGGAAAAAAAAAATAAGAGATATAGTAGGTTGAAAATTAAGAATTCCAGTCTAATATCTATCTTTATCTCTACATCATTTAGCCTGCCCTGTGTTTCAGGACTATTTAAAATGTAATGCTTTATATTTGTTTGTTTGGGGTTTTTTGGGGTTTTTTTTGTTTGGGGTTTTTTTGTTGTTCTGCCATTTTATGTGTTCTTTGAAGACAGACAGAATTGAATTTAAACAAGTGCTGGGATGGTTGATTTTAAGTGATTGGATGTAGTATATATTAGTCATGTATAAGGGGACTGGAGCCAGAATGTTTTTAAATCTTTGTTTTTATTGTGTCATTTGAGTTCTAGTTTTCTATTGTAGATGCTGTTTTACCCTATAGAGTTCTCAGTCCCTGTTGCAAAACTCTCACTTTGCACTTCAGAAAGAGTTTTCTCTGACATTTTCCACAGAAACTCTTCCTGAAAGACTATTAAACTTCACTGGATAAATGTATCCCTTGGAAGGTATGCTGGTGGCCACACATGTAATCTAATATGCTTTAATGATAAATCATGGTGAATGGAAGGGCAATAATTCCAAAGGATAATTTTATCCCAACCTACTACATCTGATGTAGGCTCTGCGTCTGAACCATCCCCTGAAAAACATCTCTTAGCCCACTGAGACAAAAAGAAGACTATGGAGAATAACCTTATGTCATCCACTTTGGTGAGTAATCCCTTCTTCCCCAATTTATACAGGTATTGGCTCAACATATAATTTAACAAGAGCAATGCTTGCTTTTAAGAAGATCTGATTCTCTAAAAAGAAACCAGAAATCCTGTTTCTACCCTCACAATTCCAGGTCACATACTTTTCCATACATTTAAGCTGTTGAGTTGTTTCTCAGTCTCTGGTGTGGGTTCAGATTACTCACTTATACGCATTTCGTGGTTACAAGAGTTGTGTCCCAAGATTTTCAGCTAGATTGTATAGTTACAGAGTTTAGCTGCGTGGGTCGAGAATGGTAAAGGAGTCAGACAGGTCTCTGCCAACTACACTGCTTCCAGAATAATTCAGAGGTGTTCTTCATCACAGGCCTTTCTTATTTTTCATCTTAGAGCAGATCAAGTGGAGCAGAACCATGCCAAGGAAATCCTCACTTAGGAAGATGTATTATGCATATGCTTAAGTCTGACATATTATTTTTAAAGTATATTATTAACACCAACTATTAAATACAAAATTATTAATTATTAACTCCAATGTATTAAATATGAAAATAATCAGAAATTTCCACTTTGCTTCCTCACTAACACTGTCCTTCCTTTGTTAGTTTTTGTGGCCAAAACAACTATAAATATCCCAGTAAACCTACATTAGGCATAAGAAACCTGTGGAAAGTGTTTAGTATTGATAGACAAGCCTCAGACTTTCTGTGATCTTTATATGATCGTGTATTTTTGACTACGTCAACATTTCAGAAAATGTTTCCTATACTTCTTACTCCTACCTATTCTTTCAGTATTTCCTTTCATTTGGTTTAACCCATCTTTTCTGCTTCTAGGAAGTAGGAGAAGCTTGTCTCTCCTAGTCTCACTGACTCATATGTGCACATTTTCTCATCATTTTTTCTCCCTATCCACTCTTTTGCCGTTTTCTTCCCATTAATTAATCCATTCTTGGCCATCTGCTTTCTCCCCTTTTTCCTCTTCCTCAACTGTTAGTGGCTCTGATGCTTCTCTATCCATTCTTTAATGGATTTTCCTTTTGTAGTCTTACTGAGTACATTTATGCTTAAGAAAAGAGAAGACTGAGAAGAAGGGTGACTTGAGCAACCCACTGTTTTCAAAGGTTATGTGGCAGTAATATCACTGTGTAGGAAGATTCTCTGGTGACAAGGAATCAGAGTGAAGCACACACTTGTGACTGTCTGATCACACTGTACCTCTGCCTTGAGTACAGCATTAAAGCAAACCTATCCCTGGTCTTTCTGGCCCTGTGAGCTGTGAGACTGCACTAGACCAGGATTACCTAGATTGAGAGGTACTCAAGTAATTCTGCTGTGAAGTGCATTGAAGCTGTGTGTAGAAGGCAGTCTTTGTTCTTTCCGTTCAATCTCTTTTTTCCCTAATAGTGACTTGTAAGCCAATAGAGAACTAAGTTAGATTTTTAAATTTTAAGATTTTTAGAGCTAAAATTTAGTGTGTATAGGTATCTGGTGGAAGAATAATCAAAACTGGATATTTCAAAATTATCTAGCATTTTTAAAGTCTTTAAATTATTTTTATGTATGCTGATTAATTAAAATTAGAATTTCTTCACATGAAAACTCCTAGGATATCTTGCTGGATCCAAAACGCATTGAAGTCAGTAGAAAAACTAACAAATTTAACCATAATTTAGGACTGGCAGCGTCAGAGAAAACTTGCAAGAAGTATTTTTGTTAGGATGACTTACAAAGTGTGATTCATTTCTTTGTCTTCCCACTCCATCATGTTTGCTTTCTGTAAATAAAGTAATGAGCTTGATGGAAATCTTTAGCTAGAACAGTGAGTTTTTAAGCAAATATTGCATATCACTCATGGGAAATTTATTTTCAATTATTCTAAGTATTCAGAGTGGAAAACTGGAGAAAATTCCTGGTATGGTTTACGTTTATGGAAGCATTTCCACAGACTTTAATATGACTAAGGCTCTGTCCCAGATTCTAAGACTTACATTTAACTTCTTAAGAAACAGTTATAAGAATACATTCTTTTGCCTGAGAAAAACACCTTGAATAATAACATTTTTCTCTTGGATCAGCTGCAGTATCTGCTCATCTACTAAGAGACAGCTAGATAGTCTAAGGTACCTGATAATCTTAAGACACAATAGAAATTTCGTGATGAAGTGTAATACTAACAATACAGGAAAAATAATCACAATGACACTACAGTGGAACAAGACCCAGTTTCCCAGGAATAACACTGCCAAGAGATATTGATCCCTGCCACTTTTGTACTCTGATTTAGACAGATAACCATAAAATGCAACAGTAGTATCCCAGGTACATGAAGAATAAACATTGTATAGGATGTATTTTAGAAAGAAAAATGTTTCCTGTCTAAAAAAAATCTTACCAGCTCTGTCCTTTGTGTCTAGGGTGGAATTTCAGCTCAAAACAAGGGAAACAGGCATTATTTGGTTGGAATCAGAGAGTTGGCTGTAAGTTTCTAGATTTTCAGGTAGATTCTCTGCTGCTGACGTCCCTGAAATGTATCTTTGACCCTTCTTCCCGCAATCTCTTATTCTAGAATAAAACCACCAGTCAAATAACAGAATTCTTGTTTTTCTGCCAACCTTTACTGAGGAGATTCAAGGGTTCTTTCCTTCCATTCTGCATTTCAGCATTTAAAAGAACACCATTCAACATGGTTTAGATATGAGTGGTCTCCCCGGTCTCTTAAAATGAAAAAAGTCTGACAAGATGCAATCTTTAGTGAAATAAGTCTTAGGGCTCTTCAGTAAATAAAGATCCCAGTTAACAGGCTGCAGGATCTGAGCTCCTTCAGTGGGATTTCCATGCTTACTCAAGACTTCAGACCTCTAAGCCTCCCTGCCTTTCAAAATGTAAGGCTGTTTTGAAGCATTTTCAAAACAATGAGCAAGCATTGATCTTGATGACAGGGAGGAACACGCAGACAAGTACTGGTGTAGTGTGCATGTCTCCTGCTTAATGGCCACGGATAACAAGGTATATTCCAATGTTTTTTTTAAAAAAAAATGGCTGCTGATTACTATGTTTTATTGATTTTTTTTTTTTTTAATTTACTTTTCTTCCATGATTTATGGTATTTATGGAATGTTTTTTTAAAAAAAAAAAAAAAAAAGACCCCAGACTTTCAACAAAGTGTGTTGTGGCAGTTCTCAGCATATTTAAATCAGGTTTTAGGTACCTTAGAAATCCAAATATGTCAGACTTGTTATTCTAACATTTCTGGTAGCCTTTTGAGTCACAAAAAAGTAGTCTGAATTCTGAGATTGTTATTGAAAAGGTCAGTTGTGTTCATAAGGAATACAGATTCATGCACCAAAATCTTTTCAGTGAAATGAAATTAATTTTACCATTTGAAGGAAAGGGGCCAGACAGAAACAGAGGCATCATGCCTATCAACTGCTGGCTACGTGGTTGGTGCTGTTGCAAGGGTTTTGGCTTTTAAGACAACAGGACATTCTTGGAGGACGATAACGAGTTAGGGAAGGATAGAATCCACTTGCCTAGAAGAGGCAAGGGGACCTTTCGCATTAGGCTGGCCCATTTCGTAAGTCCAGCTTTAAAATGAAAGACCTGGGGAGAGTGGCACAAAGTGGCAATGCTTGTGCAATCAAATCCAACGGGGGAATAAATCAGGCCAACCAGAGTGGTGACAAATGTCTCTTAACTGACTCCCATGATGAGAACCAGAAGGTCAACCACCTCAAAGCATGTATGACTATGGTGGATTTTTCTGCACCTCTCCAGGGAAACCTACATGCTCAAATAAACTACAGTTGCTGGGGAGGGGAATCTCAATCCATCCCTCTCCTGCCAGTTTGTTGCCACTGCCAGCAACAGATGCCAGAACCTGGAGAAGGATCACAGGAGAGTAGGAGAGCACCTGAGGAGTGCCACAATGGAATTCCAACCACTCCAGCCAGTAGGTTAGCTTCATCAGGGGTCCAACTTAAAAGTCTCTATACAAACACATGAAGCATAGGAAATAAACAAAAGGAGTTAGAGATGTGCACATGCCTGCAGGGCTATGACCTGATTGGTATAATGAAGACATGGAGGTATGGCTCCTATGATTGGAGTGTTGGAATAGAAGGATACAGGCTCTTCAGGAAGGACAGGCAGGAGAGATGAGGAGGGCGTGTCACCCTCTATGTCAGTGACCATCTAGAGTGCTTGGAACTCCACCTGGGGATGGATGAAGAGCTGACCAAGAGTCTATGGGTTAGGATTAAAGGGAAGACAGGGACATCCAATATTACCATGGCTACAGGCCACCCAACCAGGAAGGCTGAGCTGATGAGGCCTTCTGAAGACAGACAGCAGCAGCCTCACGTGCACAAGCCCTGCTCCTCATGGAGGGACTTCAGCCACCCCAATACATGTTCGAAGGACAACATAGCAGGGCTAAAGCAATCTAGGAGGTTCCTGGAATGTGTTAATGACAAGTTCCTTCTCCAAGTGATCAAGGAGCTGACGAAGAGAGATGCCATGCTGGACCTTTTTCTCACCAACAAGAAGGGGATGATTTGGAATATGGAGCTCAAGGGCAGTCTTGGATGCAGTGACCATGAAATGGTGGAATTCAAGTTCTTTAGGGCAGTGAGGAGGCATGCAGAAGGCTTACTACCCTGAACTTCAGGAGAGAAGACTTTGACCTGCTTGATGGAGTTCCATAGGATAAAGCCCTGAAGGGAAGAGGGCCCCAAGAAAGCTGGTTATTATTCAAGGATGACCTCCTCCAAGCCCAGGAGCAATGCATCCCAACAAAGAGGAAGTCAGGTAAGAATGCCAGGAGGTCTGCATGGGTGAACGAGGAGTTCCAGGACAAACTCAAAGACAGAAAGGAAGCCTACAGAGGATGAAAACAAAGACAGGTAGCCTGGGCGGAATACAGGGAAACTGTCCAAGCAGCCAGGGATCAGGTTAGAAAAGCTAAAGCCCTGGCAGAATTACAGAATCACAGAATCACAGAATCGGAGGAGTTGGAAGGGAGCCCAGGAGATCATCTAGTTCAACCCCCTCTGCCAAAGCAGGTTCTCTACAACAGGTTACACAGGAAAGTGTCCAGGTGGGTTTTGAACATAATGACATAAGCCTTATCCAAAGGGATTCCCTGTGTTGAACATACCAAGGGGACAACTAGCACAGGGTGAACCCTTAGACACTCTTCAGATGATTAGAGGGTGAAGGTCAAATAGGATGGGAATTTATGACCTAGAGTGTGAGTGGCGTTTGGTTCAAACACACTAAAATTAGCAGTTGTAAGAGATCCTGAGAGGCAAATTAATTTTTATTTCATTGTTTTAGAACAGAGGAAAGGACATAAAACAGAATACTAGTATAAGATACTGCAAGCTTGAGAAGATTCCCAGGGGTCAGAGTCAATGCAAATTCAGGTGTTTCACAGTTCACTCTGCTGCTTCAGTCTCCAGCAGTTAACAAGATTTACACCTTTGAGCTGGAATAAAATTATGATTCTGTACATTTCCATAAATGCTGTTTAATGTAATATCACCCAGGTTTGCTGATAGTTCATCAAGAAGTCAGTAAGTGTCTGTTGTTTATTGAGATGTCAACTCACATAACTGTGTCAATGGAAAGGCTAGTAAGACCTTTTTCTCTTAGACAACACATCGGTCTCTTAGGGAACACTTCAGGGAGTTTCACTCCTGTAATAAATACATTTCTATATTTGTATACATAATCAGTGCACGTCTACTTTTCAGCTAAATTACTGTTCAATAAGAAAGTCGTAGAATCAAAATTATTAACTTTATTACATTGATTTCTTTTGTTCTGCATGTTCCTCAGAGTGCAAAATTAAATATTTTTATTTTAATAACTGAAACCTGACACAAAATCATTCCTTTAGAAAACATTCTCCTCAGCCAAGACTCTAGCATCTTAAACTGCAGCCACTGCCATTTATAATTTTATCTATGAGGATTCAACAATTTTGTGGATGGTTTTTCTAAATGCTTTCCTCACTAATCCTGACATCTGTTACCCAGTATCTATACAGAAAAAATGTGTTGCAGCTGGTAGCAGAACAAACTTTTGGAAGAATCTGATGGCTGGGACATGGGACTCAATCCTTTCTCTCACTAGAAATGATACAGTTCCCTAAAGTAGAAAGGTCTTGCAGGGTCAGTTGCAATAGACTTTCAGAAGATATTTCTGACCAGGGAAACAGTTATAAAAAGTTAAGGATTTTAATGGCATACTGGAGTGATTGCTGTCAATTACATGGAAAAACTCAAGACTAGCACCTTGGGGATTTATAGAAATGCTCCACCCAAACAGATCTTCAAGCAGTGAAGAACAGAGATAGTGCACATGTTGTTGTGGGACTTGACTTTTGTTACAGTGCTGTTAAACCCAAGCCAGAGGAAATACTGCACACTGCTCCCCAATCCAGCCACTGTGGAGGGGCAGTCACCCCTGAGTGCACACCTCTGGCCTGCAAACATGTCAGGACCAGAAAGCCTCCATACTTGCTTGAACTTTGGGACCTTCATAGATTTTTGAAAACAAAGCCAGCATAAATATTGACACTGTCTTGCTTTCCCCTATTAAAATGTGGCAGATGATAAACCTTCACCAAATTTGCCCAAATTGTTACTGAAATCTGGTTCCCTCTGTGTGTAAGGCTGACACACTTTTACTTGAATATACTTGAGGGCAGCTGGATGTATAGAGATGCCACTGAGGTGGGGGCTTTGCTCATAGCAGAGCAGCTGCGGTATGGCACTGACATACCGCAGAGCTTCACAGCAGAGCTTCAGCCTGGAGTTGATGAGAAGCTCGCAAAGCCTCTTGCCCCAACATCCTAGGCTTCAGTGGCCCTGAAAAGGAGCAGGGCTCTTCAGCAAATGTCAGCTCTGCTGACATTCACAAGTTGTTAACAAAGAGGACGATTACACCTAAGACTGTTGCCAAGACACCCAACTGAATTATCATTGATCTGCTAACTGCTGTTTTCCTCAAATTAACTGGTACCCTCTTTACTTCACTTAGAAAGTTGTCTTAGGACTCAGCTGTAACTGGGAGAGATTTACCCCAGCAGGAGTCTTTCAGGAGGTGATTTGTTTGGGGACTGTGCCAATATTAATGAAGTGTTAGAAGGGGCCCACAGGCAGACTGACTTGTCCCTTTTTGCTGCCAGCACCTGGCAGAAGGTTGCACAGGTATGAACAAACTGTCCATAATGAAACCCAAATGGTGAGGTTATTTTCATGTTTCTCCCTCAGCTGAATTCTTGCATTAATAATGTCATTTAGCTTTAAGTTGAAGGAAAATTTGAGTAAAGCTATTTCAGCCATATCTGAGTTCTTAGTTTAAAAAGTAGTTTTTCAGTCATACCTAGAAATGTCTGAAGTTTGGAATTCCGCTTTCAGACTGTTTTATAATCTCAAGTGAAGAAATAAAATAATGCATATTTGAAGTTTGACTTCATATTTTTTTCAAAAAAATCTCAGAATTTTCCTATGTTTATATGTGTATTGATCTATTTGTATTGCTTCATGGCTGACTTCAGTAACAGTACTATAAAATAAATTATATTGGAACTAGACAGACCTTTTGGATTATTTTCTTTTTCTTCAGAAAAAAAGACATCACCCTATGCTGAAAAGTGTTGTTCCAGTATCAGTTCTAGTGGAGTCTTTGATCACGTTCTTTGCGGGAGACTTTCCTTGGCCAAAGGGAGTTTATCCAACGTGGAAAACACCAAACAGTAAAATCTGTCGTCTTCCTAAAGTAATATTTAAGAACAAATGCTTTGACATTTTATTGAATCATAGAAACATTCATTGGACCCCTGCAGGTCATCTAGTCCAATCTCCAGCTTGAAACAGGATGGTAGCCGAAACTATATCAGAACAGCTGTAGCTTGATCTCACTGTATGTGGAAAAAGTCCAACAATGATGAGTCCACAATCTTTCTACATAACCTATTCCAATGATGGAACTTCTGCCATGAAGGGTCCTTCTGGGTGAGGTGGTGGGAATGGAGTCTATAGGTACCCGCAGGTTTGGAAGGACAAAGAGTTACTGGTGAAGAGTAGGCCAAGGCAAGGGAACATACTTTCAGAGAGGGAAGCATGCAGAAATTACCCAAGGACTGACAAGCTCTTTCTGTTGAAACAGAAAGAACTAATAAAATTGGGCACTAAAAGCCAGTCAAACCTGTTGAAGGTCAACAGTGCACTCTGGAATGAGTGACAGGGTTGTAACTTGGACCACAGCCGTGGGGACAGTGACTGCTATGCACAGATGATGACTGCAGGGCTGTATATGCACCTGACAAAACAAGGAGTCCCTGGGGGACTTTCCAAACAACTGTGCAGAAGGCAGCACAACCTTCAGTTTGTGAGGCTGCTACTGGACTTGGCCGCCCCACTGCTGCTCCAATGGGGCAACTGTGAGCTGCATGAGGGAATTATTGAACATGGTGCCTGAATAGTTATCTGCTATTAATAACAACAGACTAATGAATAAAAGGTGTTAGCAAAAGTTCTGATTGTAGTCTGTGTCTGCCCCCTATTCAAACTCTTATTAGGGAAAAGGGACTTTACAACTCCTCTCTATTTTCCCAAAAGCCTTCTTGAGCTGGGGTGCCCAAAAACCGTCATAGTACTCCAGGTGTAGCTTAACATTTCCCTTTGATAAAACTGAATTCTCATTTTCTTCCAGTTACAAGTTCTTTGTTTGTTTAGACTACTGGTTTTAAATAATATTTTCTTTGCTTGAACTAGCAACACTGAAGTTGAATTAAATA
The DNA here is from genome assembly GCF_000700745.2 of Antrostomus carolinensis. Lineage (NCBI taxonomy): Eukaryota > Metazoa > Chordata > Aves > Caprimulgiformes > Caprimulgidae > Antrostomus > Antrostomus carolinensis. The sequence continues at coordinate 5,805 of NW_010334918.1, read as the reverse complement.
CTTTTTTGTTGTTATTTAATTACAGTAGTGTATCACACTATGTGAAAAAAACACATTCTTGCTTAGAAAAACTAAAATTGAAAACAGAGAAATTTCCTGGCAAAATTTCTCAGGTCCTTGCCACAAGTCCTTCAATTGCCTTGGGAGTATAAAGTATTTTCTAATTCTCCCATATGTGTTACCCTTTCACAGATTACTTTTCTTGTCTTACTGATGACTGTCAGGCAGAAGAAGGCTGGGAATCTTTTCTCTGATGCAATTCCATCATCAGGTGCTACAAATATGGGAAACAGATTTACTGAGGGATGAAGGAATGAAGCTATGATTAGTAAGATTAGATTCTAGGTCTGTCCCTGTTGGGTGGTAACATCATTGTGGGATGTGGCAAGGACTAGGGAAATGGTGGAAGTGACCTAGACTGCAACCTACACCTCAGTTTTTGTAGTACTTCCTGTTTTGTTCCATATGAAATGTCTCCCTGAGTGTTCCTGTTCCTAAAGGCAAATTATTGTATTCTTCAGCTAGCCATTTCACCAACCTTTTTCTTTCTCTCCTTTCCACCCTTACACAAGCCTGGTGGTTTGGTTGGAAATTACATTATTGTAACACCTTATCCAAATTCGAAGAGCCATTTGAGACTTCAGAGAAGAGAAGGAAAGTTTAAGAAGTCAAAACAATTTCTTCATCCTACTTCATTATTTTTTCTGACAATTAAAAAGAAAGACTTGTACAAATATTAGACAAGACTTAAAAATTTTCTCCTGAAAAATACAATAAAGCCTATAAGATATTCAAGCCCTAGTTGGCAATCTGCTCTCCTAACCGTCTCCCAAAACATGCCTGATAGTTCTGCTTCAGATAATGGGATTTTTTTTTATTTTTTTTTTTTTTCCTCCCAGTTCCTTGAATAACTGCTGAAGTTGTAACTGTATACAGACTGGATACTAACATCTTTGGACAGCTAATACGCACCCTGCTCCAGAGAAACTGTGGTGGATATTGATAAGAGTTTATTGCCTGAATAAGTCTTTGAATTTCCTGCACCCAGCATTCAGAATATACATTTGATAAACACCTGTAGGAAGAGGAGACTTCTCAGAGGAAGTCATTGGTCTCTTAAAAGGCTGAGAGAGTTTTTTTATAGGAGGCAGTGGGTGAAGGAAAGGAATAACACTTCATGCTTTAGAAGATGAGTATATGTAAATTTTCTTTCAAACAGCTTTTTTTCCGTCATCAGAAAAGCTAATTGGTTTTTGCTACCTTATCCTTCACTTCTATATACTCAAGAATATTGATACTACATGAATCCCCTATGTATCTCACAGTAATAGGGCAGACCTTCCTACTTTTATTTTAAACTGCACAAGACTGTTTCATTGAAACTTTGTGTGCCTGACTTGCACAGCTGTTGTAATCTCTCTTCATGATGTCTCTGTGGCTTTGCTCTGTGAAAGCTGGTCAGGACTGCTTTGGTTGGAGTGAATGGCCATGCTATACTGCTGAGGCTTTTCTCTTTTCTCTCTTCTCTTATTTTACCCGTTCTTATGTTTCTCTCTCTTGGCATGCATGTGGGCTTGTATGCAGGCCTGCAAACAGAGCTATGGTAGTCGTGTTGATGAATGCTAACTAGGGAAAACCTGATGCAGCTCCAGGTAATCATTTTTAAGTAATTCATTTGGATGCTGAATACCAAGCCTGCAGTTTTTATACAGCTACCAAAGGGACAGGTCTCTGCATTAATTTAACAGTCCTTCCAGAAGGACATTATCAAATAATTTCTTCCAATTCTGATTTATTTATGACTTGTAGGACTGCAATATTGCTGTATCTGTACCTAAAAGTAGCCTCTAGCATAGTTCCTTCTATCAGGCTCACATGCCATGTTGGCCAGGTTGTTATTCGGCAAATGAAGTCCCATGATCAACACATACTCCTGCCCTCACAGGTGCTTTAAGCTTCTAGCAAGTTTAACTGGCTTCTAGCTCAGGAGGCAGGAGGAGCATGCAGCAAAAAGCTTCTTAGGTGGAAGACATAGCTTCTTAGGTAGAAGATTTATCTTCCTGAAGAAGGACAGAAGGGTCTTGCTACCCTTTTGAAAGAGTTGTCTTCTGCCTTTATGAATTAAGCTGTGCTGACCCTCTCGTCTCTCAATGGAAAAAAATATATACAGAAATCTTATATCTGGATTGTTATGGCAATGACTTGGCTGTCAGGAGGCTAAGCCACCTAATGGAGAAAATGTGGAGCCTTTCAGGAACCAAGGCAAGGACAAAAGGCAGTGCAGTCCTGCCAGGATTTGACCTGTTAGTAAGATGAGACAAACCCACAACTTTCCTGAAATTAATTGTGGTTTAAGTAGGAAACTTATGACCATGGAAGGTATCTTTGTTATCTGGAGACCCTCTTCTTGGGTTGTGTCTTAACCAGAAGACAGCAGTTGGCAAGCATCAGCTTCCCAGGAGACATTGCAAATCAGGTGTGCCCCTGGTCATCCAGTGGAAATAGATGGCCTCAAAACAGGACATTTCAGGCCAACAGACTAAAATAGGTGAAAGAAAATGCTGTGTCCAGAAAGCTACTTTTACTGACTCATGGATAGTCTAATCTCCTGATTTAAGTGTATAAATTGTGTCCTTGCCTCTAAAATCTGGTCAGTGACACACATCCTTGACAAATTGCTTCTCAGCAGTACTTATTGCAAGGACAAAGCCAATACAGTACAGGAAGACAGTAATTTCTATCAAATCTTTCTCTGAAATAGGTCATAAGGTCATGGGACCCATGCTTCTAAATATACTGAAGCTGTCATTCACTTATATAACAATTACTATTTCTGTCCTTGTTTTACAGATGGATATTAATGATCCCTGCAGTTATTCTTAAAAGTGTATATTCAGTAGATTTTTTTAAGAGTTAAAACAAGGGAATAAACTAGGTTGCTTATGTAACACATTGTCTCTTTATGTAATTTTAATTAACCATTGACACTTATCTAAATATTTATTTGTTTTCTAGCCCTTGTAAGAATGTAACTATTAAACGTATAAACACCATGGTCCGGACATACACAAAATACAAGCAGATTAAAATGTTGTAATGGGTTAACTCTGACTGGATGCCAGATGCTCACCAAAGCTGCTCTATCACTCCTCCTCCTCAGCTGAACAGAGTATAGAGAATATAACAAAAGGCTTGTGGGTCGAGATAAGGACAGAGAGAGATCATTTGCCAGTTATTGTCATGGGCAAAAGAGACTTGACTTGTGGAAAATTAATTTAATTTATTACAAATCAAATCAGAGGAAAATAATGAGAAATAACACCAAATCTTAAAACACCTCCCCCACCCCTCCCTTCTTCCTTGGACTTAACTTTTCTCCCTATTTCTACCTCCTCCCCCACAGTGGCACAAGGGGACAGGGAATAGAGGTTCAGGTCAGTTCATCACACAATGTTTCTGTTGCTCCTTCCACCTCAGTGGGAGAACTCCTCACAATCTTCCCCTGCACCAGCATGGGGTCTCTCCCACAGGAGAGAGTCCTCCATGGACTCCTCTAACATGAGTCCTTCCCACAGGCTGCAGTTTGTGAAGAACTCCATCGTGGGTCCTTTCCCTGGGGTGCAGTCCTTCAGGAATGGACTGCTCCAGCACGGATCCATCCATCCATGTATCCAACCATGACTTCTCCTCACAGCCTACACTCATAGGATTATAAAACACTTATTTCCTCTAGTGCCTTTCTTATTGTCCCTTGCCCCGGAAGCCTTGGCTATTCTTGTGCTGTCACTTGTCTCAGTCTCTACTTTCAGGAAGTAATTGCTGCATTAGAAGATCTCATTCAGTACCATAAACACATCTATTAAGAATATCTGAATATTGTAGAAAAACAAGATGGGACAAAGAAAACTTTAGGGAAAACCTATTATTTTCTTTAGAGATATGTGAAAATATTGGTAATGACTGAGATAAATATTTTTCATCCCAATGAGTCATCTGTGGAGGAAAATCTCAGCTACTACTCAAATCTTCCATTTCCCACCTTTCCCTCCCCTCCTCTGGGTTATTTTCTTCCTTCAGCACACTTAAAACATCCCAGATCCTGACTTATATAAGCATCAGGCCTCTTCTCTTCTTGAGAATCTTTTTATACTTCTGGTATTGCAGTTATAAAGAAGTTGCCTTAGGAAAGTTCTCTTAGGCTTAAAAAAAAAGCTTATCTGATATTCTACTGACAAAGAATATCTTTCTTCCTCTCAAGGATGCTGAAAACAAACTAAAAGCTACAAGAAATAGAACAGATGGTTGATCCTTAAAAAAAGACTGTCAGCTATCTTTTGGAGAGCAGGGTGCATGTGACAAAGTCAGAATAGCCAAAACAATCAAACCATGTTAGGCCTTGCTAAGGAAATTCATAAATATACACACACAAGTCTCTCAGCAGAGAACTGAGTAAGAGGTTTTGTTGTTGCAAGAATACAAAAAGGACCAGGAAAATGTTAAGGGGCCAGGATGCAGTGTGGAAGGGCTTCAAATGTGGGACAAATATAACATCTGTCCTTTGCTTCATTTTCCAGTAAGGTGGAAGATGCTAACCACCAGCAGAATTATATTTAGAATTGGAAATTGACATGTTTACATGTAGAGAGCCATCAGATACAGACTGAGGTGGCAGATTAAGTCCCCAGAGTATATATGTTCTGTTCCATAATATTAGGCCCAGTATAAAAAAAATAGAATTATATTCCGTCTTAAACTGATACTGCCTGCCTACCCATGGCAAGGAAAGATTTTCAGAACAAACATGATACAATCTGTCCAACATCAGCCTTGTACAAGAGTTCTGAACAAATTTTAAAAGAAAAGACATGAGCATAAGGAAATATAAATTGAATTAGATACGTTGGCAAAAATCATACAAAAGGGTTGCCAAGGATGGTTTTAGACATGCTAAATATTCCCTTTAATAACGTGTATTTTTTGAACAAAACATGAGTGATGGACTTATCTCAGTTACTTTCAATAGAACATAAAGAATGGTATCTCATAGGAAATAATCAGGTTAAGATGACGGAAATGGTAATTACCACAGGAATCATAAGAAAGAAAGACAAAAGAGAAATTATAACAGACTTTACTGATAGGGCTGAGCAGAAGATAATGGTGGAGTTCTCAGAGACTTGCACAGACTGATCTTAGGCTGTAATGACTTGGAAACAAGAAATGGGAATGTGATAATTAATTTTACTGATAGCAGAAATTTGAGAAGCATCGTCAATACACAGGATAATCAGAATATCATGGAGTCAGAAGAGAATGACCTGATGTCCTGGTTTTGCTAGGATAGTGTTAATTTTCTTCTTAGTAGGTAGAATAGCTCTGTTTTAGTTTCAGCGTAAGACTTGTTGCAAGAATAATGTTGATAAAACTACTAATGTCATTAGTTGCTGCTGGAGCTCAAGGCCACCGTGTTTGGCTGGTTCACAGCTGCATTAGGACCGGGAGGAAGAAGCGTAGTGAATAACAAACCCCAAAACTGGCATTTGGATGTGCTAATTAAATATTCCATATCTTATCACATCATGTCAGTATATTAACCAGGGTTGACTGGAAATCAGGGGTATTCTCTTGGGAACTGCTCGTGCTCGCTCTTCTGGGGTTTTGGTTTTGGAATTGTCTGAACTCTGGGATCACTGGCTGGGAGAGGTTGGAAACCAATCAGCAGGTGGTGAGCAATTTCACTGTGTATCACTCATTTGTATGTTCTGTTATTACTTTTATTATGATTATAATTTTATTTTAATTAGT
>NW_010334917.1:0-29267 GCF_000700745.2 Antrostomus carolinensis | reverse complement strand
CTACAACTATCTGAAAGGAGGGTGTAGCGAGCTGGGAGTCAGTCTCTCATCCCAGGTAACAAGTGATAGGATAAGAGGAAATGGCCTCAAGTTGTGCCAGGGGAGGTTCTAGTCCAACCCCCCTGCCAAAGCAGGTTCCCTACAACAGGTTGCACAGAAAAGCGTCCAGGTGGGTTTTGAACATCTCCAGAGATGGAGACTCCACAACTTCTCTGGCAGCTTATTCCAGTGCTCTGACACCCTCACAGTAAAGAAGTTTTTCCTTAAGTTTGAGTGGAACTTCTGGTGTTCCAGTTTTTGCCCATTGCCCCTTGTCCTGTCACAGGGTACTGCTGAAAAGAGCCCGGCACTATCCATTTGGCCCCCTCACTTCAGGTATTTATAGACATTGATCAGATCCCCTCTCAGTCTTCTCTTCTCCAGGCTGAAGAGTCCCAGCTCTCTGTCTTTCCTCATAAGGGAGATGCTCCAGGCCCCTCATCATCTTTGTGGCCCTCTGCTGGACTCTCTCCAGAAGATCCCGGTCACTCTTGAACTGGGGAGCCCAGAACTGGACGCAGTACTCTAGATGTGGCCTCACCAGGGCAGAGTAGAGGGGGAGGAGAACCTCCCTTGACTTGCTGGCCATGCCCTTTTTAATGCACCCCAGGATACTGCTGGCCTCAAGCTGCACCAAGGGAAGTTTAGATTGGAGATTAGGAAGAATTTCTTTACTGAAAGGGTTCTCAGGCATTGGAAGGGGTTGCCCAGGACAGTGGTGGAGTCCCCATCCCTGGAGGTATATGAGAGTGTGTAGACATAGTGTTTTAGGGAAGTGGTTTAGTTGAGGATTTGTCAGTGTGAGGTTGATGATTTGACTGGATGATCTTAAAGGTCTTTCCCAATGTAGGAAATTCTGTGATTAGTTGCCAGCCTTTGTCACAAGTGGGTTTTTATTTTAGTCTGATGGCTCTCCTCCTGTAAAGTCTTCTCTTCATCAAGTCACTTAAACACTTGGTGAGAATTGCCCCACTGAGGTGACAGAGGGGAGACTGGAGCTCCCAGTTGCTGAGAAGTGCAGCTTCAGTTGCAGAAAGGCAGGATGCTGGTGCCTTTTCGAAAGGAGACGGTGCTCAGACATATGCCCCAGCAACGGACTCTGGAATTATTTCTAGTGTCAAACATTTCCCTTTTGTGGAAGGTGTGATAGATGCACATCGAACAGGTTGCCCAGAGAAGCTGTGGATGCCCCCTCCCTGGAAGTGTTCAAGGCCAGGCTGGATGAGGCTTTGAGCAACCTGGTCTAGTGGAAGGTGTCCCTGCTCATGGCAGGGGGGTTGGAACTAGATGATCTTTAAGGTCCCTTCCAACCCAAACCATTCTGTGATTATATGATTCTATTCTATGATTCTATCTGCAGGATTTCTTTGGCATATTTTCCTAATGGTTTTTGTTGTGTTTTTAATACCAGGCATAGCAATTACCCTAAAGTGTTTAAGTATATTTCATTTAATTTACTATAATGATGAAATGAGCAATAAGAAACTCAGACGGTCAGATGTAGACTAAGTTTCCACAGCTACCCCTCAGCCCTTTCTTTCACAAGTTGTGATATATTTTGCTGATTCCTTTAGTTTGAACATCTTTCCAGATGCCTCCTTCAAAATGATTGGTCAGGCAGCACACTGTAATTTACTAACAGCATGAAAGAAATGCATGTTTACTTGCTGAAATTAATTTTATCTGGATCAGTGATTGCTATTTAATTCTGCATGTCAGCGATAACGCTAACTTATGTACCTGCCAGTTAACTGAGAAGTCAGTTCATAGCCTGAGTACGCTTCCTTTGAGAAAATCAACGCCATGGTTGCTCTCAAAGATTTTTTCCAAATGTTTGTTTCTAAAGTTGCAGATTTCCCTGCACATATTCCTGAGTTGCTCTCTCATGTGGTACGATAAAACAAAGTTAAATTCAGCAGCGTAGTCTGTGGTTGGAGTCGAGAAAGAAATTTCATTGTGAAGTCTGAATGTGGGACGTTGATTTAGAAGACTGGTACAGGCTGCTTTTTTTTTTGCCTGAAGGCACCAAACGTTCAGTATTACTCATCTGTCTACATCATGGCACACTTCCTTCCAAGTGCTTGTGCTTAATTTCTATTCAGGGCACATGTTAAAAACGATTGTGACACTGATGTTTCTTCAGTGTGCTGGTTTGCTTTTAAAGAAGCACTTTTAAATTTCAAAATATCCTTGTTCAGTCTCCTCTGCCTGTGCCATATATGTGTGTGTATATATGGATACAGTTATATATAGATTTAAGTAATCCTTCTGTTTACTGTAGCACTGATGTCTTTGTCTGGCGTCAGCATTGTTGCCATCAGCGACAGATTGGAGTTGTTTTGGGGGATGGGAGTGCAGAGTCAGCTGGTTTGTGTTTAATCTTATTGCTATAGACTTGATCCTTCCTAGAGGCAGCTGCCAGTGCCTGATCCTGTACTAATTTCTGAGCAGTGATCTCAGCAGCTTCCTGGCTGTTTAATTCTGTCAGATGGCACAAGCACACAGTCTGGACACCTCGGTGTCTCTGGTGTGATACAGACCCTTGGTTACGCTGGGCTCACCCACGTGCTCTCTATCCGGATGCACATGTACTTGATTGTGAGTTACGTGTAGAGCATTCGTATTTCTAGTGAAGGCTTTCACTTGGGGTTCCTCTGGGCTAGCTGGTTGCTTCATGTTTCTGGAGTTTGATTGTTTCAGTTAATTTTCTGATTGGGATAAGAATATCCCTTTTTAAGGGCTTCATTGTGGAAGGTAATAGAAGAAAATAAAAGAAAGGTGATTTGTTGTTTAGCTGGGCAGTAACCAGTGTGGCCTACTGCTAGTGCAAACATGGACATGAAAGCTTGTATTGTTTCCATCTAGGATCTTTGTCAGTTTGTTTTGGAGACCACAAGACAACCCTTCTTGGTTTTTAATACTATTTCTAAAACAGAAATTGACTTCTTGATTCTCCAGTTAACTGTGTGACTTTCTGCCAGTTGCTTAACCCACAGATTTCAAAATAGTATAAGATGATTAATTCCTTTAAAACTCTCTGTCAGGTAGGAAAGTACTAGATTAATTTTACAGATTCATTACATGTGGTTAATCAACTTGAGAATGATACATACCACCCAGTAGCAAACCTGAAAGTGGAACACCTTTGTTCTAACCCCACTTCCTGACTTTCTATTAATTTTTATTTCAAAGGTAGTTTCTCTCTGCTTTCTGTCTTGGTAAGTAATTTTCCCCTGTTTCTTAGAGCTGTCCTCTTCAAAATGTGTAGAAAATCTGTATTCTAGTGAAAGAGAAGGTATCAAACTGAGTACTCAGATTTGCAAAATCTGTTTGCTGTCTGCTTGGACAGCCTGTTGCAACTGCATCCTTCTTAGGCAGCTCACTGTCTCGCCTTGGGCCATTTCCTGCTTTTGCCAATAGGTTTTCAGTCGGGCTGTGCTTCACGTGAACTCAGTGCCAAAGCCAGGTTAAGCAATTTTTCTTTCTAGCCATTCCCTCCTGCTCCAGTGCTGCCCCTTTAGTTCAGCATGTGTGGTGCCAAGGCACTGAACTGTACCAGGATTCAATACAACTTGTTGGAGTTGTTTTTTTGGTTTTGGGGGGTTTTTTGGTAGGATTCATTGTGTGACCCCTTAGACAATTGTAGCAGCATCCTTGAGGGGCCTGGAAGCTGGAGCTTGCAGCTCAGGGAGAAGGAGGGAAGCAGAAAGTGAATAAGCTGGTTTTGTAGTTGAAGAAAGAAAAATGCCCATGGAACCATGGTTTCAGACTGCCACAAGCTTGCCAAGGAATCACATCTGCTCTTACTTCAAAGCCTGTAACAGAACATTTTATTTTTTCTTGAGAATATTGCATTGCTTGTAGATATATGTGGTGAAATATTCAATTTCTTTTAACTCATTCCCTCCTCAGCTAGCAGATGGAAAACTTGTCAGCGTAGATACTTGGGGTTTTAATACCTTCAGCACTTGTGGTAGTTCTCTTTTAGGGTGGTTGCAACTCTGGTGACTGAGGGCTTATCATTGCAGGCAGTTTCTCCCTCAAAAAGTCACTTTTCTTCCAAACTAGTGTTTTCAGTCCAGCTACAGCATTTGATTTTTCTGCATGGGTTAGACTGCTGGCATAGTAAGGTAGGGCCTTGCTGTCTCCACTTCTTTGAAGATCAGACTTCCTCTGTTAAAAATGGTAAGGGGGGAGTTACATTGTGTCATCTGTAATCCTTTTGTTACTTTTTTTTTTTGAAAGTACAAGGTTTTAAAATTAAGGAGAAGTTTAAACACGAGTCTGTTTTCCCCAAACCAGATTACAACTAGAATGAGATTGTTCAAAATCATCGCTATAAAATCATCACTCTCTTCTTTCAGTACATTTCCAAAATGTCTGTAAGTTGCTTAGTGTTCCAAAGTAACCCTCCAGCAAGTGAGACCGTGCTGGTTTTGGCAACCCAGAATATTTTATCTTTACAGATGTGGGGGTAAGTCACAACTGTTTGTATCTCACAGGCTCCCACTGATGGAAACTCTTGTCCTGCAAAACTTTGCACTTGATAAAGAGTAATGCTTGAGATGTCAGCCCTCTGGAAATGCAGAGCTCTGTAGGGCTCTGTAGAAATTAAACTCCTTGAATATCCTGTTTACAAATCCTCAGATTAAAATCCTTGTTTTGTTGGAATTCCTTTAGGCAAAGATTTTGGTTTTCTCCATGACATGCCTGGTTCAGGCAAGTACAGGCATAATAAAATGGTCTGGTGCTTTCACTTCAGAAAAACTCCATATGTAAGATTATGGTAAAGGTACTTGGCTTTTCTAGGGAGATGAAGAAGCTGGCATTTTGCATTGAGAAGCCTGTGTGGGAAGAACATTTAACACAGCAGATAGGCTTGTGGGAAGTGGCATTCAAAGAGAGAACTAGGAGTTTTTAATCAGTAGAAATGGGTAATGTTTTTAACTCTGTTAGTGTGGGCTGCTCAAGATCAGCTCAGGTAGCATTTAAAACAGATGAGAAAGCTCAGAAAGTGCACATGCAGCAGTAATGGAAAATCATTCATCATTTGAAATAAGCAGACAAATATGTGAACAGGGGTATAGGTCAGTCTGAAATCATGGAAAAGAAAAAACAGATAAAGGCGGAGGAAAGTACAGTATTTCCTTGCAGAATAACGTCCTAACTAAGCAAAAACCTGCAAGTCAGTAAAGGCCATTTGACATTTTCAAGGACCAAGCCCTCGGTCTCTGGCCATAACTACCATGGTGTGGGGCAGAACATGGCAGACTGCAGAGCGTGTGCACCTCGAGAACGGTGGTGAAGGCTGCCTGTGTAAGAAGTGTCATCAGACTGCATATGATCACTGGCTACAGTGAGCTAAGGGTTGTATGTGTAAATATTAAGAGCTAAAAACGGTACAAGAAACCACACAATGCTGGGTATGAACATCTGCTTAGAAATCCAATATAGATAATTACCCTCCCTACTTTTATCTCCTTTTAATGGTGAAAAGTCTCTCCATGGAGACTTCTCTCCAAATAATGGAATTTATTTGGATTTTGGTTTTGAGGTTGTTTTTTTCCTTGTTTGGGTAATTTGTTGGGTTTTTTTTTTTTCCTTTTAATAAGAAAAGAATGAATTCCAGAGAAGAGAGGGGTTTTTTATTACTACTTAAGCTTCTCAAAGGATATTACAAAGAAAAAAGAGCAAAGTGAATCAAACTTACGGAAAGTGTATGACGTTTTCCTTTTTATAAAATAAGACATCTGAGTTTCTAAGGGCCTATGGGGAAAATAACTTACGTCTTGAAGGGCTTAGGTCATAGTTCTGCTGAAAGTGTGTAAGAGGGCATTTGTGTGTATATGAAGCCCCAGATGTGGTGGGTGAATAGCTAAGATACTAGTTACTGTTTATCTCACTTTTTATAGTCCTTGAGAGTGGAGGTAGTTGTCTGTATTTATTCACTTTTCTTTTCAGCTAGTATACCTCTGATTGAAAGTTATCCATAAAGGGTGGGAAAAAGATGGGGGGGTGGAGGGTGGTGGATGACAACAACCCCAAACTTTCTTTCAGAAGGCCTGGAATCACTGGTGATGTCCCAGGATGAAGTATGAGTTATGTAGTGATCTCAGTATTCCTTGAATATGAAGACAAAAGGCTATTTACTGTGTTTGTAAAAAGATGTCTCAACTGTTTTTGGCCAAGTAATGATGACTTCCCAGCAGAACTAGACTTGGTTGGAATAAGTTAATTCTAAAAACAGCTTCAAGAAGCTCTTTTATTTTAGTCTGTGTGAAGCAGAAGAAGGAACTACTTAGAACTGTGTAAAAATTATTTGTTTCACATTTATAACTTGGCAGTGCAATCACTTATGAATTTGGAGTGTGAAAGTTGTTTGAGAATGAGCTGGGGGCTTCATTGCTGCAGGCTGAGAAATAGTGTTTTGATAAACCTTGCTACCTAACTCATGGGTAAATATTTGGTGTTTGCTTCAGAGCAATTCTGGTTGCCTCTGTAGGTTTAGGTCTGTAGGCAGTTTATAATTTTGTTTGTTTGGTTGGTTTTTTCCATCATCAGATGCTTGTTGTCATCTTTTTGATGAAGAGGTGGTTGCACATTTAGCTCAAGTTGCATTGCTTTGTGTTGCTTTTAAAGTAAATTTTGAGGTAATGGAAAGAACCCAGACTGCTGGAAATAAGAGCGGGTCTACGTCCCAGCCCCTGTCCCACCAAAGAAAGTTTAATGTGCATCTCAACAGGACAAAACTTTCTCCACTGTCATGTATTTCATACCTCTATGTCTGGCTGAAAATACCGCAGTATATACGGTAGTTTATGTGCCCATTTCTTGTCATGACTTCACTTGCTGTGACAGCAAATAGTGCCGTCACCGATGGTGGAGTTTGTACGTGGTTGTATCTCTCCATAAATACGCTGATTTGAAACTGCAACATATACCACACAGCCACAGTGGTGTTACCAGCAACACCTGCCATGTTCTATGCTCAAATTCAGCGTTTTGTGCAAAAACTGTGGGCCCCAGTGTCAGATTTCTGTCCCCAGCCTCTGCCTGGACACTGTACAGCTGATTTACGTGTCTGAGACTCTGTAATAGAGTCGCTCTGGGGATTTTTGAACCGGTAGCTATGGAATAATAAAAGGCTAGAAAGTTAAGGGCAGCACACTTGATTAGTGTAAAGTAAAACATACACTCCAGACGTTCGTTAGGTAATTTTGAGAATGAAATTTAAATTGGCATTATTATTTTGATTGTTAACATTAGGATCTGCGGGTTTATGAACCACTCTGTGCTACAAAATGGAGATTGATGCAGACTAAACTGTAATCCACTCGTTCATCATAAGCTTCTGCTAGAGACTCATTTAATTTCCAAACAGAAGAATTCATTATTTATCTCCAGAGAAATTAATTTTTCTTAAGTGTTATTGTGTGCAGTGAGCTATCAGAGAGCATTCAATGGCAAGGAAGCGAGGAGCAGCTGTCTCTAGCATGCAGCTATGGAACTAATGAATAAGAAATTTCCACGGGCAATGCAGAAGTACAAGGAATTATCTTTGTGGCCCAAAAGAGTCAACAAGTACAGGTTCAGTTCATTGCCCTGCCACAGTTTTGCTGTGTAACCTCCAGTGGGAGACATTGCTTTTTCCAGCATAGATTTTTGTTCTCTAACACTATTCAGTGTAATTTACATCAAGTTCATTCTTAAAAGCATGTTACACAGCTGTGGCCAGTCACAGTGAGTTTGTTTCAATGGGATGCAAGTGACCTGTGTAGTCGCAGCCTGGGTACTACAGCCTGTCCTTGTAGTGCTGGGCCCTCTGTAGGCAATGTTAGTTCTTTCAATTTGGACCTTCTGGTTAAAATGGCCTGACACCAAATAAATCTGACTCTTCCAAAAACACATATGGCCTCTAATGTATATTTCCTCATGAATTCTGGCAGTGCAGCCCACTTCGGGGGTGTGCCCTTAAAGCAAAATCACAGAAAGTGAAATGGCTTTCTGGAGTAGATTGGTAATGAACCCTCAAGCCCTCCTGCCCTTCGACTACCAACACAAAACTGTGGACAGTGTTTGAAATGGCAGGACAAAAGCTTTCTATGCCCCTGTCAGACAAACAGAGCCAGAATTGAAGTTCCTAGTTATACTGTTTAAAATATCTATTTTCTGTGAAAGAGGTATGGGGGATAATTCATTTAGGAAGGCTGACAGACAGTCATTGGCTGCACTGTGCAGTCCTTCCCAGTGTAAAAATAAACTGCAGATGTTTGACACAGATATGTCAGAATACTTAACTTTGGGTTAGGGTTTGCAGATGTCATGTGTTTTGTGAAAGCTCAATCTCTGTCTTAGGGGAAGGAGGGAAGAGGCACATGGCACCAAACACTGAGAACCATGTCCTGTATGTGACTAATGCATTCTGACCTGTGGACACTCTGTCCCTTTTGATATTTATTTAAAAAAAAAAAAAAAAGTGCATCAATCATATTTGAGAAGTCATGGCATTCTGGTGAAGACTGGAAAAGGGGTAACGTAGCCCCCATTTTTAAAAGGGAACAAGGAAGATCCAGGGAACTACAGGCCAGGCAGACTCACCCCTGGCAAGTTGATGGAGCAAATCTTCCTGGAAACTATGTTAAGGCACATGGGAACTGAGGAGGCGTTTGGTGACAGCCAGCATGGCTTCACCAAGGGCAAATCATGCCTGACCAATTTGGTGGTCTTCTGTGATGGAGTTACAGCTTTAGTGAATAAGGGAAGAGCAACTGATGTGATCTATATGGACTTGTGCAAGGCATTTGACACTGTTCCACACAACATCCTTATCTCTAAGTTGGAGAAACATGGACTGGATGGATGGACCACTCTATGGATAAGGAATTGGCTGGATGGTCACATTAAAAGAGTTGCAGTCAATGGCTTGATGTCCAAGTGAAGACCAGTGATGAGTTGGTATTGGGACCGCTGTTTAACATCTTTCTTGGTGACAGGGACAGAGTTGCAGTCAATGGCTTGATGTCCAAGTGAAGACCAGTGATGAGTTGGTATTGGGACCGCTGTTTAACATCTTTCTTGGTGACAGGGACAGTGAGATTGAGTGCACCCTCAACAAGTTTGCCGATGACACCAAGCTGTGTGGTTCAGTCAACATGCTGGAGGGATGGGATGCCATCCAGAGGGACCTTGACAGGCTTGAGAGGTGGGGCTATGCTAACCTCATGAAGTTCACAAGGCCAAATGCAAGGTCCTGCACCTGGGTCGGGGCAACCCCAAGCACAAATACAGGCTGGGCAGAGAATGGATTGAGAGTAGCCCTGAGAAGAAGGACTTGGGGGTGCTGGTGGACAAGAAGCTCAACATGAGCCAGCAATGTGCACTTGCAGCCCAGAAGACCAACCTTATCCCAGGCCTCATCAAGAGAAGAATGACCACCAGGTCGAGGGAGGTGATTCTGTCCCTCTACTCCACTATTGTGAGACCCAACCTAGAATACTGCATCCAGTTGTAGGGCACCCAACATAAGAAGGACATGGACCTGCTGGAGCGAGTCCACAGGAGGCCACGAGGATAATCCAAGGGCTGGAGCACCTCTCCTAGGAGGACAGGCTGAGAGAGTTGGGGCTGTTCAGCCTGGAGAAGAGAAGGCTCCAGGGAGACTTTATAGCGGCCTTCCAGTACCTGAAGGGGCTACAGGAAGGCTGGGGAGGGACTTTTTACATCTAGTTGGAACTAGATGATCTTTAAGGTCCCTTCCAACACATACCAATCTATGATTCTGTGATTAGTGGTGAACTGTTTCTGTGATGCAGTTTTGAGAACCATCATTTGTTACTGGTAGGTTCAACAACTGCCAGATGATTTTCTTCATCTTGTAGAAATGCCCCACAAGAGGCAAGTCTGGTACAATACTTTACTCTTTTACTGCCTAGAGCATTATCATCCATGAGAGCAGCACCTGGGAAGCTGAGGTATGTTTAGGCATGCAAAATCAAGTCCTTGCTTTGTGATTGGGCTTACCAAGGAGGACTTTCTGTGACAAATTGGTCCAAATGTTTCATCTCTCTGAACTGTTTTAAATCCTCTTTAAAAGATGTAGTGCAGGAATTTATTTTGGGTGCTGTTTTCTATTTATATTGGGTTTGTGTGGCAAGGTTTTGGTAACAGGGGGGCTACAGGGGTGGCTTCTGTGAGAAGCTGCCTGAGACTTTCCCCGTGTCTGACACAGCCAATGCCAGCCGCCTGAAGCTGCCTGAGTCTTTCC
Source organism: Antrostomus carolinensis (assembly GCF_000700745.2). Taxonomy (NCBI): domain Eukaryota; kingdom Metazoa; phylum Chordata; class Aves; order Caprimulgiformes; family Caprimulgidae; genus Antrostomus; species Antrostomus carolinensis. The sequence goes on along the minus strand of NW_010334917.1, from coordinate 18,964 downwards.
CCGTGTCTGAGCCAGCCAATGCCAGCCGGCTCCAAGACAGACCCATTGCTGGCCGAGGCTGAGTCCATCAGTGACAGTGGTAACGCCTCTGTCACAACGGATTTAAGAAGGCAAAAAAGTTACTGCGCAACAGCAACTGCAGCAGTCAGAAGAGAGGAGTGAGAACATGAGAGAGGAACAACTCCACAGACACCAAGGTCAGTGAAGAAGGAGGGGGAGGAGGTGCTCTGGGTGCCGGAACAGAGATTCCCCTGCAGCCCGTGGGGAAGACTGTGGTGAGACCCCACTCTGGAGCAGGTGGACACACTCAGAGGAGGCTGTAACCCCATGGGGGACTCGCACTGGAGCAGTTCATGGAGGTCTGCAGCCCATGGAAAGGACTCGCATTGGGGAAGTTTGTGGCAGAAACAACATGTGGTGAACTGACCGCAACCCCCAGTCCCCATCTCCCTGGGCTGCTGGCGGGGAGGAGGTACAGAAAATCAGGAGTAAAGTTAAGCCCAGGAAGAAGGGAGGGGTGGGGGGAAGGGGTTTAAGATTTGTGTTTTATTTCACATTGTCCTCTTCTGATTTGATCAGTAATGAATTAAACTAATTTCACCAAGTTGAATCTGTTTTGGCCATGGTGGTGGTTGGTGAGTGATCGTTCCCTGTCCTTATCTCATCCCTTAAGCCTTTCGATATATTTTCTCTCCCCTGTCGAGATGAGAAGGGGGAGTGATAAAGTGGCTTTGGTGGGCACCTGGCATCCAGCCAGGGTCAGCCCGCCACAAAAGCAATAGCAGCAAGGCTGCCAGTTTTGAACTTTGCACGTCTTGAGAAATGGATGAGGTTGGCTACTTCAGCTAAACACAATGCTTACAGCTGTGTTTCGTGGGACACACTTGATGGCAGACACAGGACAGACCAATTTGTTCATTTTCATAGAGCAGTAACTGAGTACATTTTCTCCTGGCTGTGATTCAGCTAAAGTTGCATTGTCCTGTGCGTTGTTACTTTATTTCAGCTGCTAAGTCATTACTTTGGAAACCAGTTCTCTCAGGTTGGGTTTATCTGGGGGGGGGAGTTGTGGCTTTTGTTTTGTTTTTTTGTATTATTTTATCTTATTTTCAGGGTGTATGTATGTTGAGGAGAAATGAAGCAATGCTGATTTTTACTTGTTATTGCTAATACAGAGGTTTTCTGCAGTTTTAGGATACAATTCCAGGATCTTCTTCCCTTGTCTCCACTTTTTACAGCCTGGCTTTGTCACGCTGCTTAGTAGGAATTTGCCATTATGTATAATGAGCACGGCAGGACAAGCAGCATGCGATTCGTTTTGTACGTTACATAAATTGGCTGGATCTTGACCCTCTAGACCCAGCACAAATTTGAATATGTAATATTTAAAAATTTAACTTAAAATGTGTTTGGTTGATTGCTGAGTAATTTACATCTCTTGTGGTTTATTTGTCTAGGGAGACAGCAGCAGCTGGAGGCTGAGCTTCAGTACGTGGAGGCTGATCAAGACCTTCACAAGAGGACGGGGCGTTCTGTGCAGCCACCTACAGAAAGACCCGGGGAGAGGCGAATGGCAGAAATGAAGAAACTGTACGGTGCTGAGGCTGAAAAAATCCAGGCAATGGAGGCTGCCATGCAGCTTATCTTTGATAGAAACTGTGACAAAAAGCAGCCCAAATACTGGCCCATTATCCCCCTTAAGCTGTGAGTACCTGGGCTGTGCCCTGACCTGGCACAGGGCTGTAGGAACGGGTGCCTCAGTCAGGTTGAGCTGCTGAAAGAATAAACTGCAAGTGTTGGTTTTGGTTGGGCTGGCAATGGCAGCGTGTTTCTTTGCCCTGTGTTTCTTTTTCACTGTCTGTCAGTGATGGTCACAGTCCATTCTACCCACACACAGTTGTAAAGTAGTAATAGGAGGGACAGTAACATCACACCTGCCTAAAGTCGTGGTTTCACTCATTTGATACCTGCCTGCCTTGACCATGCTTGCAAGAAACATAACAGTGTCTATGCTCAGTGAACTGGGAAAACTTAAAGTAATGCCAAAAAGAAAGACTATACAAATTGTCTGCTCTTCCCATTTAGGAAATTGAGACTCCTATTTTTCAGTCTTATTTAACATAGTAGCATTTGGATCCTGTTTAACACAGCACAGCTTCAAGTGTTATGTCTGCTAATCTTTGATATTATTTTTTATATTTTTTAAATTTTTGTTGAGAACCGGGAGCCCACTGGCCAAGATACAATATATCAAATTACTGTAGCTCAGCCATTTTAATTCCTTTTCAAAGGTTTATAATAAAGCAGGAAGTTTTTCTTCCAGACTGATACTTGTCTGGCAGGAGTTTGGCTCTAAGGCAAAATTACATAGAAAAATGTTTTAATGAAGGGAGCGGGGGAGAAGCCTGATGTGGCCCTGTCTGTTAGAGATCTGTTTAGCAGAAGAGAAACTTAAGAGGACAACACAGTCATGGGGTCAATGCCTACACTGAATTTTGCCATTCTAATAAAAAGCATCTAATTGATTGGAAGCTTTAAAAGAGATGTATTAGTCTGACAGACTAAGGGTATGTCTGAATGCTGCATATGGAGGTGTGGAAGCCACGTAGCCCTGAGGGCTGTTTCTCTTAGGTGCAGCTTTCCATTGACCACCTACATGTTACATGCACAAAGCTTAAACACGAGGAAGTTAGATGTGCCTCTGTGTGCACTCACCCATCTGCACAGGCTGTTTGGCTCCACTTCTGTCACTCTTTACTGTTGGTCATTGTGCTTTCCCCAGCAATAACTGATGGGGTGGAGAGAGGCACACAAGCGGTCTGTGTAAGGGAGGCAGAATTGGCCCCTTAATACTGGTGACTCCTTAGGAGAAGGTACCCTGCATGCTTCCGAAGACTTTCCGCTACCTATCGTTGTGTGCTGAAGGGCTGTAGTTTGTATTAAGCAGCATTTCTCTGCCAGGGCAAAGGAACCTTTTGGTGTTTTTAATTACAAAAGATATTCATGTGCCTGTCTGGCAAAAGAGGAGAGTCACATCTAAAATTCAAACTTCAGTTCATGCCCATTGTGTCTGGTGTATCTCTGTAGTCTGTGTAGTTTGTGATACACACCAGCAGTCGCTGTGCCCTCTGCAGCAGCCAGCTGCACCAAAGCAAGTCTGTGGTGCAGTTTGGAATATCTTTGTTTCTACTAGTAGTTGCTATGTTTTTTCAAAGCAGCATTTGCATTTCAGTTCTACCTCCTTCACTTTAGATGTGATGAGATGGAGTTAAATTGAACACTGAAATTAAAAGCCCCCAGTCTCCAGGGTTTATTACTTCTGTGATTAATCTGAAAAACTTGTGTGAGACGGGAGAGGGAAAAGGGTTATGAACAGTCCTGCATTTGTCGTCACTCTTGCTTTTGGTGAGTTTTGTCAGAAATTCAGTTTTTGTTTGGGTTTCCTTTTGTTGACCAAATAAATTCTCTTCATAGCACCTTGTTTTGTTGCATTTTTTTTAATAAACTTCCATACTTCAGCACTCCAGTTCTCAGATGCTGAAGCTTTCTTTTAACTGCTGTATTGTTTAAGGAAGGTTGAACTTAGAGCAAGGACAGTTTTAATATATTGACAAGAACGAAGAGTGTTGACATTTTTTTATGCCAGTCAATACCACACACGCATGGTGTGGTACAAAATGAATGGGAAGGCTGTTGCATCTGCTGGGGGAAAACCCTGTCCCAGATTAATGTGCATAGATCTCTCTCTTCCTATTTGAAATGTTTCCAGTGTGGTGATGGTGTCTCCCCTATGCAGTTCAGTACAGAAGAAAGAAAGGATGAGTAGGACTGGGCTGTTCTTACTTTTCAACCCACTTGCTGTGTTTTTTTCTGCATACAACTGGTTCTGCTAGCAGAAGCAGAAATTCTGATCTCCAAAAGTATTTGTAGAGACAAACATTAAATTCCTTTCCTACTTCAGATAAAGCATACAAGATATGTCTATGCTTTTGGTTCTTTTAACTGTTCCTAAGAGGGTTTAATACGCTTCATAAGGTTGGAAGTAGAGAAAATGCCTGTTGAGTCAGAATGTCTGTAACATTCACCTTTCTTGCACGTGTGTTCTGCTGCAGTCCTCAATCATAGGACCATATACACTTTTCCTCCCCCAAACCCAATGTGTGTTACGCCAGCTTCTTGACTAGGACGCTACTGTGGTGCTGCAGACTTGGTTCTTCCTTGTCCAGAACGTCACCTTTGCTTTCAGTTACACCATCTGCTTGTACAGTCCTGCCCAAAGGGAATTCTTCACTTCCTGGTGGTGCTGTTTCTCATGAGCTTTCCCCAACTCCAGTAGAAGGAAGTACACCCTGAAGTCGCAAGTACACGTTGTCATACAATTAGTCTTGATTACAGAAACGGATTTCCTCGTCTGCCACACACTAATATGCAAATCAGCCTCATCTTTAGAAGAGTTTCTGATTGGTTGAAGATGCTTTGAAGATTGGAGAGGAATGGTAGTAGGTCTTTTCTACTGAAAGCATTCTTAAGAGATATTTTAAAAGCATTTCAGAACTAGCACATTATAAATTTAACATATAAGTAATGCAATGACCTCTGTGTTTCCTACCAAAAAAAAACCTGCTTACTCGTATGCATTGGTGACATTGTCAAAGACACTCGTCCTTTTAGAATTATTTCCCCATATAGCAGCTGACAGTTTAGTATGCCTGTGTACAGGCAAACTGAGTGAGAAGCTTAGATTATATCACACCTGCTGACGGCAGGGGTGTTGGAACCAGATGATCTTTAAGGTCCCTTCCAACCCAAACCATTCTGTGATTAAACAATTAAACAATTTTGATGAGCATAACTTTTCTTTTAATCAGCCTTATTGGTAAGTATTCGTCCTTTTTGATGGTAGTCTTGCATCATGGCTAGCTGCAAACAACTTGTACTTAGAAGAAGCTTTAATAAAAAGCAGCCTAAATTTCTGTAACAGCCTTTGTGAAGGATAGACACTTATATAATCCATATGGATTTGTTCCTTCATGTCTTTTTCCTCTTTGCAAAAGCTTCTCATTCATTATATGAAATATATTTCAAATATTGGCATCTTCATCTCTTGTTGCATTAATAGGAGTCCAATACTCTGAATATAAATTGAGAAAAGCAAGACACTTTGATTCAGCTGCTTAAATTTGGATTTCTAAGTGTGATTTTTGGCATGCTGGTCTGAATATTTTGGCTGAAAGAATTATAGAGGGGCCAAGATAATTGCCCAAAATGTGAAATAGTCTTTCAAAAAGAAACATCCAGAACTTTATTTTTCTTCTGGTTTCTTGAAAGTGTCAAGTTACTGGGGAACATACTATTTGATAAATACATTCATGCTGTGACAAAATTCTGTTTTCATGTTTGTGTGCTAATTCATCAACTGTCTACCTCTGTCTAACCTGCTCTGTTGTCTCCTGTGATAGCTGGAATTGCTGAGCTGGTACGCAGAGACGTGTGCAGTGGGACTCTTGAGTGGGTAGGTGACAGACCATGATGTTGCTATTTATGTGTTCTCTTGGAGGCCCGGCTGTTGTAGCGGAAGAACTGCTTGGGCTCGGTCCGTTCTTTCAAGTAGGTGAGCACACATCCATCAGCCTCAACTATTAATTTAAGCAGGGCAGGAGCAGCACAGAGGTCTTGCTTGACCAAAAGTGGAGAAAGACTTGCTCAGCTTGAGCTTTGAGTGTGTAATCGAGATTCTCTGTGTGTGGATTCTATTAATTGCACAGTCACAGAAGGATTTTTTCCCCTTTAATCATGAATCATTTTCTTCTAAGAAAGCAAGCAGAGTAAGTGAGAACATACGTAGTTTTCGAAAGGAAAATACTTTTCAACCTAATGGTGCCAATACCACTGCTGGTTCCCTAAACTACAGAGATCTTTTGCCTACAAAGCCCTTTGAAAAGCCAAAATACACAAAACTGCTATCCCCATGACTTTTGTTTACAGCCATCCCAAAGAAATACCTTTGTGGGGAGGAAGGGATGAGAAAAGTGGAAAGGATTGGTAGGGATGTTTTCCAAACAGAGCTCAAAGTGATCCTCCTTAATTTTTAGACTTTGTTTTAAATGAAAGCAACAGTTTATCAAAATCTGGGTTCAATAAAGATGTGAGGCAAAAGTCTATCAGGGGCTGTTAAAAATTTAAGTTATGCCACGGTCTTGGGATGTCCCTAAGCTGTACCTTACTGGCAGCTGGGACAGGGTAAGAAAATACTGCTTTATTAATGGCATTTTCTCATACTGTCCTCTAGACAGCTGCCATAGGGTGGTGGCATAGGAAGTTAACTAGACTTCTGATCTGTTTGTAGTGATTTTTAGAATCTTTCCACATGCTTATACTGAAGATCAAGATGGAAATGCCAGTCCTGAGGTTCAGCTTTTGGCTATCCCATGCACCTTTTTTCCTAGGTACAGAAATCATCCCTGTGGCTAAACTCCACCAAAGTTTACTGCCATGGAGGTCTGACAGCAGCTCTTAATTGTGTGATTAATCCCTCGCTGCAAGTCAAAAGAAGTTGAGTTGAAAGAGCCCTACTGCTAAGCTGTTTAACTTAACCCAGTTTATGTGTCCTGAAAAGGATTAAGGGAAGCAGTCGCTTCTGCCATCGGATGAGCAGATCTAGACATAGCAAATTCCACAGGTGTAAGCGTTTGTAAGGTAACGTTGCCACTGCTAGAAGAGAACATGTACATAGTACATGGAGCCTTCAAGAATTTTTCCTACTTTGGTATAAAAACAATCCCTTTGCATTTCTTTCATCAGGCATGTTAGTAGCTTTCTCTATTATGAAAAATCTAGAAAAGAATGTGTTTATTTTTCTTGCTGAACACAGAAGGTAACTCTCATTTTGGGCAAACCCACAGAAGGGGTTTATCCCAAGATTTCTAAGGATTTTTTTCATTGCTACTTTCTGTGTAAAAGTTAGTGTCTTGAGTTTGCCGGTCTGCAGACACTGTGCCAAGGGCCATACTTGCATGATTCAGGTTCATACCCTTTGATTTGGTGTAAGTTGTAACAAGAATCTGAGGCTCAAGATTCAGTCAGCCCTTTTGGTCTAGACTTGTACAAACATCCAGCAATAAAAAGTCTGTGTCTTGTATTTCATTAATTTTTATTCTCACATAGCTAAGTCTTATTCCCATCCTTTGCACCGGACAGGAAAAGATCTCCTGGGTCATCATGTCTAGTTTTTGCTACCTCCGGCAACCACATCATCTAATCCGTTTCAGAAACTAATTAGGCTCGACTTTAAAGCAAATTCCATTTCCTGTCACCCCCACTTCTGCTAGTCAAGACTTCATGGCTCACTTCTCACTTGCAAAGCATAGTCAAATATAAAGACTGCCTCAAGTTTAAGTTGTCCTTTGTCAGAGAGCTCCAAAAATCTAAATTCAGGGAAAGATTATGTATCTTGGGGTTTTTTGTGTTAATTATGGTACTGTAATATCTTCCCCCTGGACAGAGGAAAGGAGTTACTGTTGTGACAGAAGTAAATGCTTGAAGTATGTTTTTACTTAAGAAATAATTCATCAAAGGCCACGCTTCTGGTCTGTAGCATATTCCATGAAGTGGTTGAGCAATAACCAAAGGCTCCCATCCCACTATCCTCCTTTCATGCAAAGTAGTGACGTTGAGCTAAAACTTCAGCCAGTTACGCTGCAACGCACCAGCAACACCAAAGTTTGATGAGTTGCTCCAAGCAGAATAATCCTTACATGACTGCAGAATATAAATCTGAAACAGACTGTAAACCAAAAGCAATTTTAAAAGTAATAGGCATTACATAATTATTACACCTGGGAAGACAGTAATATTAACGACTTTTTAACAATTTTCTATATATCTGTTGATGAATTTAGGATTTCCAGTAATGCCAGATCACCCTGCGCTAGAAACAAGAACATATGTATTATACTGAGTCTTCCTGAGCACAACCTGATGTTTGCATTTGTACTGAAATGAAACCACAGAGCTGTGCCTCAGCAATGCCACGGCTGGTTTGTGGTCCTGTTTTGATGTCACCGCCCTGGGTGTTCTAGGGTCACACATGAAGTCCTTCCTTGGCACCTCTCAGGGCTGAGAAGCCCTGCGGATGAGCAGCACACACGGTGGCTGGTTTTATCATTATATACCGGTCCTGTGGTCTTCATTATGTTATCTTTTTGTGCTGGCCGTTGAACTCGGAACATGCAAATAGTACTGCCCGTTTTGAGGCTTGCTCTTGCTCTGAAAGCCATGATGCTGAGGGTGTGGTAAGTGTGACATGACTGGGTGCCATGGCAACAGGCCATGAGATCATAAATGCCAGATAATTAATCCATTTCAGGGACACACCAGAAAACAGCTGCACACTGCTACAGAAAGCCCCTACTCCAGAACTGCTCTCCTTTAGCAGCACAGAAAATGGAGAAAATGACTGACAAAAATAAGTGCTCAGTGCTCTTTCCTTGGCTTGTTCTGTTGAGCAGATCCCTCTTCAGGTCATCTGCTACTCCAGTGTGAGAACATAAACATGTATCTCCAGAGAGCAGAAGTGCTTCTGTAGAGTATTTTTAAAGAGAAGGGTTATTTGCCCTTCACAAGCGTGTTTTACAACACAGACCCGCTCTAGGAACATGTCCTATACTTCCCCTGTCAGCAGCAGTTAAATCTTGTTTGGAAGAGAAAAAAGAGCTGCCTTACTGTAGTCTCTTCCTCTTGATAGCTCTTTTTAGTCTAGCAGTGTTAATTGCATTATTCAAGTCTAGCAAAATGAAATCTGTTTCTGTGGCATGGCTATAGCTAAAGCTTTTTTTGTAGTAAATACATTGATAATAATTAACTGCACTAGTGGCTTGTGTTACGTTGTGGAAACTGTTATTCCAGACACAGCCCGCAGTGCCATGGTCCCTGTCAACGTAACTTCAGTCCAAGAAGGTACTACATCCTCCCGGAATAAAACATACCAGCAGTTTATATTGTTGAAACTTTAAAATACCAGTAATTGAACAATTTTGTTTTGCTAGTTTAACGTCCTTCATGCCAGGCATTTGAAGCGTGAAATTATGTGAAACCACTATAATGCTAGAAAACATACAGCAGAATCTCAAGTACAATGCAGACTTTTTTTCTGGTAGCATGCTCAAAATTACAATAATTGTGAAGAAAAAGTGTCAAAAAAAATTGTGTTGAGTCTGTTGATTTTCCAATATTAATTTCCTTGTTTCCAAAAATAAAATTTGAGGGAGTTTTTCATACTTCTTAACCAAGCAAATTTAAAACGTTGAACAACTTAGCAGCCTCACTTTGCAGGACTTGAAATAACATCTGAATGCATACCAAATGTAGGAAAAACACCTACACTGCCTCTCCCACTGCTGCCATCCCCACAAAGCTACCTGGAATTAAAAGGATATATATGCACCACAATGCATTTTTCTGGAAATGTCCATCATACTTTAGATCTCCAAGCATCCAGCTGACCAGTTTCCAGGGTTTCCCCTACCTCAGTCATTTTCAGTCCACCTCTGCACTCTTCTTGCTCTCTCATCTTGTTCACAAAGGCTCCCACCCAGCTCGTATCCCTCCCCCCCAAATCACGCTCTTCTGCAGCCCAACGCTGCTCTCTCATCTCCCAGCTCCTACACTCCTGTCCGCCTCTCACACGTAGGGCACAAAATGTTGCCCAACACTCAGTAGCCAGCAGAGCAAATGAAAAGAATTAACCTAGATGACCAGAAAAAAAGTTGGAGCCTCTGGCACCATAAATGCTGAAAGCAGAAAGTGCCAAGACCTTTTCCACAGCGTTGTCCCTGAGCTGTTGGTGGCTGAGGGAAGATCACTCTCTCCTCTTTTCCTAATTAAGCCACAAAACTTCCTCACTGCTTTGCAAGTGGTGGGAAGGGGTTCACTGCCAGTTCATCTCTTCCCATTCTGGGTAGACTCCAGTCAATCGCCCACAGTAAATATCTCCACTTGCCTTAACTACTGACCAAAGTCTTTCTGAAGTTGCAGTGCAATGAAACCACCACAATCCTGTTGAGCACCAGGGGAAGCTTTTGTAAGACTTTCCCCTAGTGGGAAGAACAATTACTGGATAGAGAGCCTGGACTTCACAATCCATCTGTTTAATTTATGGTGTGTCTCAACAGTACATCTCTGTCAACTCCATCTCTCCAACGGCAAGGCGTAACTGTAAATTAGGAGCTCAGCCATTTGAAAGACCAACCAGGCAACCATGATATATTCACACCCAGCAGATGAGGATGTTGCTAAGGCAGTTTCTCAATTTAAGAATGATTTTATCTCTTTTCCTCTGTTTTCAGCCCTCTTTGCCAGCTGGCATCCCGTTTTCTACTTTTCCAGTGGGCATTGCTTCAGCTCAGCGTGATCCTTTGGAGGGGGAGCAGTAGCCTATTTAGAGCTTAAAACACATAGAGATTTACTGGCTGGAACCCCAGAGAACGACCTAGCAAGAGACTGATGAGGGCACTTAGCCAGATCATCTCCAAAACACTACTGTTAAAAGAACCTGATATGCATGTTAAGTAAACATCAAATATGCAAAACCCAGCACATGTAACATGCAGATAATAGCATAAGGTAATGGGTCCTATCTCCAAATAAAGAATAGCGCGCTCGTAACCACAGGCAGTTCCAGTATTTTCTGTTCACTTTCAATGTCCTCTGAATGGGTCATATCTATAATATAATAAAACTCCCACAGGCTGCGGCAGGACTAGGATTTAGTGTTAAACCCTGGCTAAAACGAGGGCAAGAAATTTCTCTTGCACACCAACAGGCAAAAACTCTAGAATAAATGTGATCCGGGAAGCGATTATATAAAGGTGTTGATAATTTCATTTGCATATAAAATAATAACGACAAGAACGGAAGCTAAATTATCCCATATATACAGAAACCCTGGGTGTTTGGGATTGACTACTCATTATTCTCTTGTCATATAAAGCAATTCAGTCTGCAGCTGCATTTCTCTCTTACAAATCCAATTCAATCAAGAGAACCGAAACATCATTAGCAAACCCACTGATTTATCCACCAGTAAAGTGCTGATACAGGCTTCTACTCCTTCTGCTAATAAATTCTCTACGTAGCAGTGTTTGCTCTCTCTAGGGATCTCCCATTATTCTAATGGCTACAGGTTTCTAACTTTACCACTGGAATTTCTAAGCCAGAAAATCTTAGTAACAGGGTCCAAAACCTGTGGGAGTCATAGGAAAGAAAGGACACAAGCCCAGAGCATGCACCCAGTTGCTAGAGAGATGTGGCTTTGTGTAAATGCAGCTGAAGAAGCACCTGGTGCCTTAAAAATTGCTGTAATAAGACTTTTTTTTTTTTTTCCTTTCTGAAATATAACCATTGTCTCCGGTTTTGCTCATCACTTCCTCTCCCTGTTCCCCTCAGCGGGCTTGCCTCCAGAGCCTTGCCTCTCTCTCTGTACCTTTCCCTGGCTCCTGCTTGGCTTGTTGCTTTAATTGCCAGCCTGCCGGGCTCATTGACCTCTGCTCTGGTCTCTCTTCTTGCAGAAATGCAGCAGCTCTGCTAGGTGTTGTCTCCTGTTCCTCCCGCACATCACCTACCACCACAGTTCTGGGCAGTCACCTCCAAGCTCATCACAGCATCATCTCCTTGCTGCTTTCATATGCGTGAGCCCTTACACACTATTTCAAGGCCAGGGCATGGACTTCTGCATCCTTTTCAAGGTGGGCTCCAAACAGGGAAGGCTGTTAGAAGTGCCGTTGTCTTTTGGGAATAATTTCCCAAGCTGCAGTTTCCATAACCTCTTTAATGGTCCCAGGTCCTTTTGCCTGCCAGGTTCATGTGATGTTTGGTTTGCCTGTGGTCCTTTCATTTTTTAAACACAGAGAAGTTATTTCCTTGGAATATGGGAGGCCAGATTTAATGTTCTAGGGTATCTGGTAGCTAAGAAACACTTGAGTTTGGCATGAACCTAATTTAAAAAAAAAAAAAGTACAAAAAATGAGAATCAAAATCCACCTATGACAGTAGCCCATGTTTAATATAGCTCTAATAAAAAGTTTTATTACATTCCTCTCTTGGAATGGTATTATTTTTCTACTTGCTGAACATGATAGTCAAGATAACAAAAATCAGATAAGAAGAGTCTTACAAAAAGAGATCTATCTTTAAAAAAATACAGGCTCTCCAATCTATTTTATGTATGCTATAAATGAAAGATAAAAATATTCCTAATGTAAGATACTTGACACTTTCATTTATTTACTTTTTCATCTCTACTAATTGGAGAATGGATATATATAGATGACTTGCGTGTTCTGGCTTTTTTAATCATATGCTCATGCATTTGCAAAAATTCAGTGTCTGGACTGGATATAGAAGGAAAATGCTTAGGTTCAGAATAGTTGTTTAGGTTTTGTTGGGGTTTTTTTTAAGGAAAAAACCACCATGTTTATTAGTCTAGGGAATGAGATGTTAAACAAGTCTTCTGAAACCAAGATTTAATATCAAATGTGATCTCATTGTTATTTTTCAAGTTCCTCAGTTGCATTCTCAAGCTGATGGAGCTTTTCTGGAGGGCTCTCACTCATCTGACCAGAGTAGCTTCTGCTTTTTTTATTCCTGAATGTCACATTTCTGGCAAGTCTAAAGTGTTCGGTTTTCTGCGAAGTGAGAAGGAGGTAAAGCATTTCCATGATGCCAGCAGACCTGAAGCTACACCTTCCTTCCAAAACTTCACCTCACAGAGCTGATGGAGGACGCTCTGTCTTAGTCCCATTTCCATTACGTATCAGTGAAGAACCTGCAGGGTTGGAGCAGCCCCCACAGCTCCCACAGCCCAGGACACCACTCCTCTGCAGCACCATTGGGCAGGCTGCGTGCGTTACGCCGCTGCTGAGTTACTGAGTCATTCCCTTCTCTTCTCCAACACATGATGTTTTTGCCACAAACCACAACTCTTGAGTACAGCCCCTTTGCTGGACCTGGACTGTGCAAAGCATGAAGAGCAGTACAGAAGCAATAAAATGTAGTGTTTGAAGGGGGGGAAAACCCCAACACAAACCCCAAACCAGCATTTTGAAATGTATATTGGTAGAAAAATAAAGCTGGGTAGCCTCTTATGAGAGAATTTAACTCAGCTTTATGATAGAGCTTCAGTCTTAGGCTTCATTCATGTTTGCAGAGCAGAATTAAAACCTTCTGTAGAAAGTTATGAGCTTGTGCCTATTGACAGAAGCAAAAAACCGAGAACTAAAATGAAATCAGCTGGCTGTTACTCAGCCTCCACTGCCCAACTGGATCAGGAAAAGTGTTAAAATGAGTCCTGCAATTTTCCTCCCCAACTTTTTCAGCTTGATTTTCAGTTTGCAAAAAAAAGGCACCTGAGAATGTTCTTAAATGCTCTCTGTGCCTCCAATCAAAGGAGTTTTCTACTTTGGAAAAAGAGAGCGAGGCTTGTCTCAAAATGTACTTTTGCCAGGAATTCTGTCCTGATTAGGCTGCCTTGGAGCACTTTCTTGGGTGGGTGCCATGCTGAAGTTATTGGATGGCAGCCATGTGTTCAACACTCTTAAAATAAAGTCTATTCCCTTAATTTGCAACTCAACATAAAACTTAGGGTAAGTCTATTGATACCACTGGAGGGTGGGGCTAACATACATATGTATGCAATTATTTTCAGGATATTGCAATGAGTACATATATGCTCCCACAGAAGTTGCTCTGAAGTTGAATACTAATGATCCTTGGGTATGCATTTTGGCCCTGTCTGGTTTCTTCATTTGCAAACTATTCCACATTGAAATCTCCCCGCTGGTACTAATGAAAATGTTGGATAATCCATACATTTGAGTCAGCTCCTCTGAAAGACAGGCTGGCCTCTCCAGCCCACACCACCCTAGCCCTCAACGTAACAGGAATTTAGCAAAGCACTTCAGTAAATGTTTATAGCCAAGTCTCCTAGACTGAACCCATCATCTCTGACCAAACACAAGTGCATTTTTGAGCCTAAAAGTTTTATAATGAGGCGTGTGGAAAAATGCCTTCACTAGGAGCATTTTATCATGACTCACATAGCAGGAGGTAAGACTTTTCTCTCTCTCACTTGAAGAAAGGGCTGTCAGTATTTCTCATCCACGTTTCACAGATCCATTGGGGAGGATGAAACAAGGTGGGATGCATTTGGAAGGAAATGTCATTCCAACTTGTGTTTTTTCTGTATAACAGGCATCCATTTTTAGTTTACTCTTTCGCTCACAGGCTTTCTGCTCTGTATGATGCTCTACCGAGACCATCCACTCTCTTTCAGACCTTGTATTATCTCCTACATGGTTCCCTATCAGATCTGGCTTACCTACATGGCATGCAAAGAAAGAAAGACATGGAAGCAAGTGTGTGTATGCAGAATAAAACCAGCTAATATTACCATTCTCCTCCCTCTGGTCTCGCCCCAGACCCGGATCTCTCATGGCCACTCACAAAATGGCCATGCACACAAGTGCAAAATACTGTTCTCAGGTTAAGGTCCCTCATGTAGAGCTAAGGGAAAGACAGTTCTTTAATTGCCAGAGGTCCTAATCTAAACGTTAATCCTTCATTTTCAATTGTATCTTCTAATTAGTTTTTTTGTATCTTTAAAATCACAAAGTGATGCTGTTTATTCCACGAGTGACTTGGGGTATATGAAACAGAGATGAGTCTATCCTTAGTCACTGAAGATGTATTTAGTACTCCGTAATTAACACCAAAATGGTAATCACTAATTTTCAGATAAAATTAACTATGGTTCATTGGGAAAAATTATGCATTCTGTTGAATACATAATTATATCTGTTCTAAAGCAATCACTGCTCATATTTACATATTGAGAAATGGTTGCTGGAAATATGACCTACTTGGTAAGGAGAAACAGTTTAGATTTTGAAGAATATTTATTCCTTGCAACTATCATACCTGAATGTTAAATACCAGGAGGAGTATCTACATGCTGGCTGAACTATCCAATTACTTCTCATTTTTTATCTTTTCCTTTCTCTCTTTTCCCCCAGACTACGCAGTACCAATGATCTGAACAATTTTGTTCAGCATTTTGCTGGATGAACTTTACAAACAGCTCTCTGCAGTGAGCAGTAAGAAGGGGTTTTGGTAGCAGCACTTGGAGTCTAAAGCGGATCAGCTTCACATAAAAGGTACAAATGACAGAGGAGAGCATGAGTCATTCTCCTTAATCTACACCAAGATGCTGAGTTCAAAACACGAAAAGGTCACCCCTTCTTTGCACGCAGATGACAGTACAAAGTGATTCAATTGTCATCTTATTTCTCTTTAATGTCCATGGCCTCTGTAATGCCACTTTGAACAGAAGATCATATGGGAGAGAAAAACTCCAGCATGCCTCAACTGTACATGGAATCACAAAAGCTTGAGACAGAGAAGATGGATGAATCCCCTTGAGAGAGCCCACAGAGAACACTCACTACAACTAAAATCAGATTTTATCACTTTTCATTCCCTTAAATCTAAAATACACTCATGTTAATGTTGAAAGGGAGGCTGTTTTATGAGTCCCCAGTTTTATGAGGTTTTGGAGATTCATAGGATTTTTGCAAAATCAAGTGCAGGAGTAGCACCCTAAACACTCACTTTAATCCTCTGGAAACCGGCAGTGACTGCTACCCACTGTGTGCTAGTCAGAAGAAGTAAAATTTGTGATGAACCCTCAGCTTCACTATTAGCAGAGGGAGCCGTGGGAGCGGGGCTCACACATAGCCAATGGTAGGACATGGTATGAGCTGAGAACCCAGCAAAGTAAGCATCCCAACAGAACATCTTTTTATTAAAACACTATATTTAATGTGACTAAATGTTTAGTCAAAGCTAAAACATTAAGTGGAAACACTGCCTTTGATTCTATTTTTAATTGGGAAGGTTTCCCTACCTAGGGCAATCTGTCTAGTCAAACAGCCTGAGGAAAGACAGTAGGAGTGGAAAAGAGATGAGCAAACAGGTAGCAACAGCTACCACACCGTTCCATCCACAGAGAAAACAGGAATTTGTTTTAGAGCTAGGATGGTCTCCAGTGAAGAAGTGGGGACACAGATGGAGCTGGGTAAATTCAAACAAAAAAAAAATGAAGAATTATATGCATCCAAGCCTTCATTTGCTCTTGAAATCTGTTTCACTCATGATTGCTGGAAATGGTGAAATGTATGGTGAAATATGGAGTTTCAGACTGATACTGTGCCCTCAGTTACAACTGATAAGACCCCCTCTCCCCACGTTACCTCTCGTTGACTGCTCTGTATATAGAAGCTTAGTTTCAACTTTCATCTGCAAATCAGATAGCCTCTTTAAAACATCTCCAGAGCAGAACACACTGCTCCAGACTAGGTTAGGAGATATACCAAGTGTATTGCTACAGGGAGTGAAAGCGTTTGTTGAAATACCTGGGAACATCACACTAGTATTAGGGTAACACTACAAATAGAGACCTTGTTACCAAGGCTATGGAAAAGGTTTCGAGCACCCAGCATGGACAAGGAATGACATTAATCAATGCAGAATTCTAACCTTCGCCTTCTCTTTTGTAGACCAAATTTGTGGTGGCACCAGGTCATCTTAAAATCCCCGATACCAAGATTGTCTCAATCAATCTGGCTTCCAGTGTAATTCACAGCAGGCCTTTAGCACTGCCTTACTGCTACCAGCTATAGCACCCAAGGAGCCATTCAGCTACTGAGACGGACTGAAATGCTGCAGACTCCAGCCTTTCTCCTTTCTGTTGTGTACTAGAAAAAAGAGCCTGGACTAGAACCCAGTTGCAAGCCTTTCTCAACTAGGGAAGTACCTGTTTCTACAGACATCTTAGTTCTGAAATGAAATCCGTTAGTTTCTATTCCTAGTAGAAATTCCAGCTGTATCCCTGTTTTCTTGACCTCATTTGAGTATTGTAATGTAGTTTTGCTTAAGGAACCAAAACTTCTGCCATCAGCCCTGTCAATTTCTCTCTTCACTTGCATGACACAGGGTATCTCTGTGAGTGGAAATCCCCATTGACTGCTGAGCCATAACCAATATTTGGACAGCTGTTCTTTGCTTTACTCTTTGGAGAGAAAAATGACCAACACTTCTGAGGCTAACAGAAAGCTAATAAAGGACACCGAGTCCCCCCTCTCACTGCATATATGTTAATCTGAACTACTCCTTCTGCACTACCATAGGAATGTCTACCCCGTGATTTGGTGCAAGTACATAAACCCAAGCCAGACAGCATGGACCGTGTTGATCAGCTTCCCTCGAGCAAGTAGTCCCACAGATTTCAATGATGCAAAGTTACCAGTTAGTGCAACCACAGTCAGAATCAGGCACCTATTTTGCAGCTGATCCTAATATTAATCAAGCAGTATGCTGCAAGGACTTCACAGAACATAAAATTAACTAAAGAATTTATTTTAACAAATAAAATGAATTTATATTGTCACCAGCACATACTGCTGCACATAGCAGGGTGCTTTTACCATTTGCCTTCAGTTCCCAACATATTTCAGTGCTATTTAGTGCCACTGTAGTTAAGGGTCATGTGCTATTTCCATAATTAATCTCATTTTTCAAAGATGCATAGCTCATCTACTTTAATTCCCAGTGGTGACTGGAAGCAGCTTGCTAGTGATCAGTTTCGGTATGAATTATTTTTTTCCTTTCTTTACAAAATGGCTTATTCAAACAATCCACTTAGAGAAGAAACATTTCCCTCTTAGACAAGAAACATTTACTCCCTCATCCTGCCTTGCTTGCGTGGTGTTGGGCCCGTAGTCCTCACTGGAAAAGAGTCTGCATCCACTAATCAATGTGAAAGCCTCAGATGGGTTTGGCCTGAGAGTCCGGGATTTTTCTTTTTAATGGAAAACAAACCACAGCTTTAAAACTGCAACTTTATATGTGAGTGCAGACACACACTACTTTGGGAGCAGGGGCCCAAAATTGCAAAGTATGAACTAATTTCCCTGAAAGGAAGTGTTCACACTTTAGTCACTCCTTTGCCTTCGTGTTTTACTAACATGTGTTCTTAAGCAATCGATCTCATTTAGAGGGGAATAATACGGTTACATAATTTAATAGATCAATTTGATAATAATCATGGGAAAAGATGAAATATGTTCTTATACTTTACGTAAACAACAGAAAATTAGGATACTATTATCGTGACAAAGGCAAAGGAAATGCGTGCCAAGGACCCAATTAAAATAAATCATCACAATCTGATTGATATTGGTCACTGCAGATGCATTTATTCTGACTAAAGAGCTGGCCTTTGCATGGGAGGCAATCAAATTGCTCTGATGGTGCAAGTCCAACCTAGAAAAGCAACTGAACTGAACAAGCCAACTTTGCCACTCTCTTCCACGCCTATTGCCTGTGCCTGTGGAGGCATATTCCTGTGTGACACAGTGACTTTTGCCTCCAACATGTCCAGGTATAGAGGGGTTTTACCAGTAAACTGAGTGGAGAAGCCCCCCGTAGCCCCCAAACCACCCAGTCTGTTACTTCGGGGTTTTCCCAAAAGCTCAGATACATTTCTCGCAGTGTTTAAAGAAATGAGAAAGTCAGCGCAAGCAGAGCGGTGCACGGTCGCGTGGCTGGATCATCATTCAAGCACAGCTACTGCAGTGCCCTGTCACACTGCAAAGCAGCATTCACGGGTTCAGGAGAGGCTGCGAAGGTGTAATAACCACATTGTTGAACACCAATACAGATATTAATGAAATAACGTTATGTTCAGGTACGCAGTGCCCTGGCCATTGCCACAGAGAAGCATTAGGATGCAGATGCCTCTGAAGGTCACGGGTGCCCGGTTTCCCAGGTGAGCCCCTGGGAGGGGGTCAGGGGTGCTGGCTGGCGCCGGGCTGCTCGCTCCTGGAAGGAGTTTCACCGTTCTGGGGACAAAACC
>NW_010334916.1:67729-74503 GCF_000700745.2 Antrostomus carolinensis | reverse complement strand
ATATATATATTCTGCATTAAGAAAAATCTTAATGCACTTTAGTGCAGGCACAGGAAAACCAAATGAAACTTCACATGAAAATATTCAATTTTCTGAATGGAGCACACTGAAAGCATAGGTTTCATTTAAAAGACTTAAACAGCAAGGAAATATGAAAAGCAGCGAGTTATACAGCATTGAAGCGAAATGCAGTCAAACTTTGCAGAATGACACCCAATATTTCAGTCCTGAGAGGTGTTGGATGACGTGCAATGGGATGGCTTAACATCGATGTCATTAGGATGAAGAATTCGCCTTTTTTTTCCTTTTTAATTTTTTTTTTCCCAAGCAGAAAGCTTGATAGACCCCCCTAAATGGATTTCTCTGTCATCCTTTTTAATCTAAATTAACTGATTTTAAAATTTCTTAAGCATCCCATCTGCAGAAAGAAATATAGGCACCCTGGAAAAAAGAACACTAAAGAGAGTCCCATCTTGGGTAAGATAAACTTGTTAAGAAAGATTAAAGGGAGATTTAATCAACAGAGTTACTATCCACAAAGATAGTAACTTTTTAAATGCCTTTTTTATGCCTTTTTTATGCCTTTTGTTAACAGCTCAGTGGAAGTTTGGTGTCAAGATAGAAACTGGAGGCTAAAAATGAGATCTAGGTCTACTGCTGTATATTCTTCTAGGCTTACAAGACTAAGCAGAAGTACAGGAATTACCCACAAATATTTGGTGGGTTTTATATCAAGAGCCTAAAATAGAACTGTACTTATGCAATGAAGGGGAAAGGAATTTTAAAAGAGCTGATTAAACTCGCTACAGTGCTGCTGTTTAGATTAATGGCCAAGAATGAGGAGCTGAATTTTTCTGACTTTTGATCCACGTGTTCTTCCCAGTAATGAGGATTTGATGCCAGGAATTAGCTGAATAGCAATGAGTGTGAGCAGAGGCGTTGAGGTTTGCGTGCAGCATGCTTAGCTACGCTCTGGCCGGTGACGAGGTGACACCTCCTGCCCTATCTCCTCCTCTTGAGGTGGCACGTTGGCGTGTGCATCATCAGAAGTCCTCAAACTATTCAAAAAACTTTTTGGTTACTCGTGTAATCTGCTGTTATCACTCTGTGTTCCTTCTGCTTTTACGTCTGGCCAGATTTCCTTTCACCAGCGAGGACCTTTGTTGAAGATTATTTTTCTCTAGATATATTAGGTTGCATTTTTCCAAGTTAAACGTCATTTGTCACCATTCACTAAGGGACTACGCATTCTGCTTTGAAATACCCTCTGATCACTGAGACCATCAACTCTGGCTATCGTAGAAACAGAAGTCAGAGATGAAAAGTGCTCTTAGGTCATCCAGCCCTTCTCCCCGCCAACGCTCTGTGGATGGAGCTGGCTCCGTGGTGACAGCCCTTGTCTGTGGTGGTATCCTGGGGCTGCTCTCTTTGGATCCCAGCTTGGTGTTTGCTCTCACACGCAGATAAGGTTCTCTTTCATGTCCGTGTGCCATCAGAAAAGGAAAAGCCAACGCACTGGTGGAATGACTCCACCATTGTTACTGGACGACCCTGCACAGTTTCAAAAGATATTGCGTGTCTGTGCATCAAAGAACTGCAACGGCGACAACAGGGAGTCATGGCTCATGTCACAGAATCACAGAATCACAGTGGTCGGAAAAGACCTTTAAGATCATTGAGTCCAACCATAAACCCAACACTGCCAATCCCACCTCTAACCCATGTCCCTGAGCACCTCATCTGTCCGTCTGTTAAATACTACCAGGGATGGGGACTCCACCACTGCCCTGGGCAACCCCTTCCAATGCCTCAGAACCCTTGCAGCAAAGAAATTCTTCCTCACATCCCATCTCAACTGCCCTGGCCACAACTGGAGCCCATTTCCTCTTGGCCTGTCCCTTGGTCCTTGGTTGAACAGACCCCCCCCCACCTCTCTGCACCCTCCTCCAAGGGACTTGGACAGAGCCAGAAGGTCTCCCCTCAGCCTCCTTTTCTCCAGGCTCAACAACCCCAGTTCCCTCAGCCACAAGGGAACTCAGCACACTTGTGCTCCAGACCCTTCCCCAGCTCCGCTGCCCTTCTCTGGACACGCTCCAGCACCTCCATGTCCTTCTTGGAGTCAGGGGCCCAACACTGAACCCAGCACTGGAGGTGTGATGTCTTCAGTGTAGAGTCCTTATTCTGTCCATTTTCAGCCAAGCACCACATGAATACAAGTGTTTGAAATGTAGAACGTGGTTTTGGCATGGTGCTTAGATATGGAACCTTGTTTTGCAGAATGAAAGGCAGAAATGGAGTTACAAGAGAATCAAAAATCCATAGTTTTGGTAGAAAATGAATGTAAATAGCCAAACTCAGGGGATAATCCTTTTCTCACTGAAGTCAGTGGCAAAGCTCCCTTTGATTTCAATAGGCGTGAATTACAGGCAGAGAGAAAAACTGGGGTTTACGTGATTGTAATTGACTCAGTTTGCAGTGACAGAGTCGCTGCGTGGAGGGAAGGTGTGCATCCTAATTGTCTTCAATTTCTCGCTGTCGCCAGATTTCACTGTGACTACCTATCGCTCTGTAACATTTATTTATTTTTTTTCCCTGCTGGGCCACTTTGCTGTGCATGTTAAAAACTCCACAACTGCAGCAGGGACAGTCCTGGCTGATGGTCAATTAGAT
Organism: Antrostomus carolinensis; assembly: GCF_000700745.2. NCBI lineage: Eukaryota > Metazoa > Chordata > Aves > Caprimulgiformes > Caprimulgidae > Antrostomus > Antrostomus carolinensis. The sequence continues at coordinate 71,833 of NW_010334916.1, read as the reverse complement.
TAAAAAACAGTGATTTTTAATTTTTTTTTTTTTAAATGTGTTTGTTGTTCTTTTTTACATTGTTTCTTCAAAAATATGGCATGAGACTCATGAGACTCATCAGAGTAAGAGTGTCCCTTTATGAGCCAAAGTAAAGAAGATTTGGAGAAAGTAGGTAAATCTTTTAGTATAACTACCAAGAAAACCCCCCAAAACCAAAAATTAAAAAAAAAAAAAAAAAAAACAGGAAAAGGGAAAAAACAATTAAGATTCTTTATTCTCCTTTCTGTGTTCAGGTGGAACCTTCAGACTGACTGTTTTGCAGCTTACCCACTAATTTGGGAGAGAACACTACTATAAAAGTATTTTTTCTTAGAGTTAGAGAAGTAATTAATTGATCATGTGTTGTTTCTTTAGCAATTATATGATATTCCCCTGTTAATCTGGTCCAAATTTTTGTGTTGATATAAACATGTGACGTCTCTGCTCTTTTCCAAGGAGATAAATGAGATCCTTCTCTCCTTTCCTGGTCAGCCCTGGGGACCCACGGCTCATTTGGACCAAGGCTTTCCAGGAGCGTTTGCCATTTCAGGGATGCTGGAGAACTCTGCAGACAGGAGACTTTTTTTTTTTTTTCATAATTAAACTCTGTGCAAAATAAAGGGAGATCTTCATCACGCTCTTTGTATTCATCTAAAATCTGTTGCCATGGGAGCTGGCGTAGAATAGCAAGGTAGGCAAAATCACAAATGTTAGATTGCGTTTGCCCTGTAGCCACTGGAGGGTCCCTTAAAATAAAGTCGCCTTTTATCTTTGCTTTCTGAATAAACATAAAACTAGATTTTTAGTGCAAAATCCTGATTTCAAGGTTATTGATACCAGACTAAATTAATACAGTCTGCGCGATAGCATACAAAATCCCCAGCAAAGCCAGGGATACTCCTGTCTTTTGAAAGCTTGACATTTGTTTTTCATCATGAACTTAAAGGTCACCAGCTACAGATGAATCAGGATACCTGCTTGAGTTTACATTTACATGCATTTTATTTTATTCCCATGTGCACTTTTTATGAGATCCATCACTGGAATAAAACTGTAGCTCTCTCTTATTATCCAGGTTTGATAATCTAGAAGAGTTATCAGCCTGCTGCCTTTAAGGACAGGCGAGTTGTCTCCAGCGCATCGCAGTGCTGCTGCCATTCAGTGGTTCATGAAATGTCTGTTTTCTTCAGTACTTGACCCAAGCGTCACCACTAATTTCAGCTGTAAATATAATGCTAAAACGTGGTTCTCTGTTCCTAATGTGTCATTCTCCATGTGATGTGTGGTGGTTGCACTGGGCTGGCACTTGGCTGCCGCCAAACCCGGCCGCTCGCTCACTCCCCCACGCAGGGGACAGGGGAGAGAACTGGGGGGCAAGGGAAAGGAGACTCGTAGGGGGAGAGAAGAACAATTTCATCATGGAAATAAAACTTAAAATAATAATGATATTGAAATAATAATGATAATAATAACAGTAATAAAATATGCAGATGAGTGACACCCAGTGCCATTGCTCCCCCCCCCCCCACCAAGCCCGGCCCGTTCCCAGATCACGATCCCGCAGGAGCCACAATCCCGACCCGAAACCGCAATCCCGGGAGAGCCAGAGCCCGAGCCAAAGCCAGAGAGAGCAAGAGAGGAAGAGCCCCTCATGGATCTCCTGCCCATGGGGGACAGGAGATGGAACAGCCCCTTGGCAGAGCCCAATGCCCATGGAGCTGATCCATGGCAATATTCCTCACCCCTGAGATCTTGCACCTGCAGACGGACAAACACAAAGTCCTTCAGTGCCAGGGACACAAATGCAACATGGGGATGTTCTCAGCGTTTCTCTCCTGACAAATCCCAGCTGAACCCAACCCCCAGCGCTGTTCCAGCTGCTGAACAGAACCAGCTCTGGCCCAGCTCACACCAGGACATGGTGTTATCTTGCTCGATCCCTGGAATGACAGCAATGTTGCGTTGTCAAAAGTTATTGAAAAATGGTTTGTGTGTATTGGTGCTTGTTCAATTCTCATTTTATTTCTACAGATGAAGATGCTTAATCAAAACGCAGTTTTCAGAACTTCCAGGGATTCAAAATGCCTCATTCAGACTTACAATGACTTGTATCCCATGTCTTCTGCATATGAATTTTTGTTTTCCTTTGCACTAGCAAGTGACCTGTGTTGCTGCACAGATTTTTTTGAAACCAAATAACATTTTATTATTTTACCAAAATACCTGTGGAGCTGACAGAGCATGATGCATTCATTTTCCTTGATTTTGTAGTGAGGGAAAAGGCTAGCATGAATAATTCAAAAATAATGCTGAGACTGTTAAGATTTAGTACTGGAGAGGTCATCACAGTTGGGAGAATGAGCTAGGAGACTATTACTATTCCACGATCTTTGAATCTCAAGGTGACATCATTATTATTTCTCTATATCTATAATGCGGTGCTGCAACCAACTTATTGCAGTGTTTCTCATGTAGGGTAGAAAGATCAATTACATACAGACCTCAAAATGTGAACTATAAGCATAGTGTCCAATAAAACTGTCATTAACAGTCACCACAATCTTAACTGTATGCTTCCAGGTCAAGCTGTTTTAAAAATGATAACTGACATTGAAAGGTTGAATAAAGAGCACTCGTTCCAAAGGGAACAATTCTTTACCCAAATAAGTTTTCATTAACAAATTTGTTAATTCTGTTCTCTTCAGTTTCCAAAAGCATTCGGCATTTCATTATTCATCGCGTTGTTTCTGGGACGCACATTCACAGACAACCCTGGGAGAAAAAAATAAATCCTAAAGTTTTCCACATGATCAGCATCACCAGTGGTCTTGGTGAATATGGATAAAGCATCCCTGTGTAATTTGATTTAATTTATTCCTGTCTTCAACGAGAAACCGAAAGATATTACCCAAATGAAGGCAGGCTGAAAGAGTTGGGGCTGTTCAGCCTCGAGAGGAGAAGGCTCCGGGGAGATCCTATAGCGGCCTCCCAGTACCTGAAGGGGCTACAGGAAAGCTGGGGAGGGACTTTTCATAAGGGCAGTTAGTGACAAAACAAGGGGAAATGGGTTTAAGCTGAAAGAGGGGAGGTTTAGATTAGATATTAGGAAGAAGTTCTTCACTGTGAGGGTGGTGAGACAATGTCCCAGGTTGGCCAGAGAAGCTGTGGCTGCTCCTCCCTGGAAGTGTTTAAGGCCAGGCTGGATGAGGCTTTGAGCAACCTGGTCTAGTGGAAGGTGTCCCTGCTGCTGGCAGGGGGGTTGGGACTGGATGAGCTTTCAGGTCCCTTCCAATCCAAACCATTCTATGATTCATTCTAAATGGAAGTTACATTACGGTAGCACTTCTTGCATGACTTTATCTGTTACCTCACCTCTCCGTGTGCCGTTAACTCACCAGCGTGCCGGTGGAAGCGTGAGTTACCCAAAATAAACAAGTCACGGATATTCAGAAGTAATGTATTGCCAGGAAACAGCCGTCAGGACTTCAGATGAGTCTCTCCATTGGGTGAGCTCTGCCTTGTGTGTTTAATTAAACATCCATTTCCCTTGGAGAATATTCCTCAAGACTGTAACTCTTCCAATAAACATTTTTCCTACTTGTTTTGTTTTCTTTTTTGTAATTTTCACATGAGTTGGAAAGATAAATAAGGCAGCTTTCATAAAGAAATTACAGAGAAAAAAGGGTTGGTGAGCCACCTGTTCTGAACACCAGGATGTTTTGATGTAAGTAGCGCTCAAATGGTTCTAAAAAATATGCTGCAACTCTTTGAGACAATGATTTCCTCTTTTTTTTTGAAGGAACAAGCTACTCTTGCTGCTGCTAGGGCATCTCCAACACCTCAGTGGTCTTTCCAGGACATCTGCCCCAATGGCTCTGGAATAGCCAACGATTCCTTCATGTTTAGGGTCCAAATGGGCTTCTCAGTGATTTTATTTTTAGACATTTTTACAGCAAGGTATAAAAATATGAAAACTAGTAAGTAAGCATATACAAGGACCAAACAGATGAAAACATGTAGAAAATGAAGATCCCTTGTTATTTCACTCGCAAAGCTTTGATGTGTGCACAGCTGGGGGGAAAG